>NW_020861810.1:86873-146550 GCF_003713205.1 Coffea eugenioides
TCCATTCATCCTGATGGAAATAAGATGTATAAGGACCTTAAGAAGAACCTCTGGTGGAAGGGCATGAAGAGAAATATTGCAGAGTTTGTGGCTAAGTGTCTAGTTAGTCAACAAGTAAAGGCGGAGCATCAACGCCCTGCAGGATTGTTGAAACCGTTAGAAATTCCGCAATAGAAATGGGAACACATAACCATGGATTTCGTCGTCGGATTACCTAAGACTAAACTTGGAAATGACACCATATGAGTTATAGTGGATAGACTAACAAAATTCACACATTTCTTACCTATGAAGAATACGGCGACTATGGAAAAATTGGTAGAAATATATGTGGAGAACATCGCGTGTCTGCATGGCGTACAGGTGAGCATAGTGTCAGACCGTGATCCAAGGTTTACTTCCCGATTCTAGACCACTTATCAACACGCGATGGGGACGAAATTACATTTGAGTACAGCATTTCATCCTCAGACTGATGGGCAATCAGAGTGTACCATACAGACCTTGGATGATATGTTAAGGGCCTGTGCGTTGGATTTTAAGAAGAACTGGGATAAATTGGTTAAACTCATGAAATTTTCCTACAACAATAGTTACCATAGTAGTATCGGAATGGCTCCATTTGAAGCCTTATACGGGAGAAAATGTAGGTCACCATTGTACTGGGACGAGGTCGGAGAAAAGTTGGTAACTGGCCCGGAGTTGATACAGCAAACGGTTGAAAAGATTAAGGTCATTCAGCAAAGGTTAAAGGTTGCACAAGACCACAGTAAAAGTTGGGCAGACTCTAAGAGACGTCCCTTGGACTTCGGGAAGGGTGATAAGGTGTACCTTCGTGTATCTCCTACGAAAGGAGTAGTGAGATTTCATAAATGGGGAAAATTAAGCTCTAGATTCATTAGACCGTATGAGATCTTAGATAAGGTTGGGGACCTGGCTTACAGGTTGGCCTTGCCACCTTCATTGTCATGGGTGCATGATGTATTCCACGTATCACAGTTAATGAGATATGTAGCGGACCCAGGGCACGTGCTGAAAGATCAACTGGAGATCACTATGGATTCAGATTTAACTTATAAGGAATGCCCCATAAGAGTTGTGGACCATAAAGAGCGGGTCATGAGAAACAAGACAATTCCCTTTGTAAAGGTGCAGTGGTCAAATCATGATGCAAGGGAAGCTACGTGGGAACTTGAAGATGAGATGAGGACAAGTTACCCCCATCTGTTCGCATAAGGTACGTAAGTTTCGAGGACGAAACCTTGTGTATGGGGGGTAGAATATAATGTCCCGTAAATTTTTCCTTCCTGAAACAAATTCTTGAAATTAGGATAAAAAAAGTTATTTAATTGAATTAAAAGTCCATCAAGCTTAAAATCCGAGACTCAATTGGTTTCTTTTGAAATCAATAGGAAGGGAATCCGAACCTTATTAGTTATAGTATTTTATGACTGTTTGGAAATTTATTTATGAACGGGATAATTTGGAATGAGTAGGAAGGATGTATTTCATATAAATAATTTGGGTGGAAAAAAATAGTAATAATAAATAAGAGGGGGGTAGATAGTCCAATAACCAAATGGTAATTTTGTTGCAATAGCAGCCGTGTACACATATGTATGCATATGTATATTAAGAATTATATACCTGCCTTACTCCTAGTCCAAATATGGTTAGGCATCCGAGACATATGTAGGGATATAATAACCAAGGATATGGACCAATATTGAGAATGAATCAAGACAAGTACCGTAACATCAGTTCGGGTAAGGAAAAGGAAATCTAGTTCAAAGGGGTTTGTGATTAGGGTTTGTCTATATAAGTACACCTAGGGTATGAGGAGCCGTCCTTCTTGTTTTTTTCAGCAACCAACAGCGAGAAAAAGGGAGTGAGAGAGACGGCTGGAGTTCAAGAAAACTTGGGACCAATTCCAGGTGGTTACGCGAGTGTTGACGAGGTAAAACGCTTGTCTTATGAACTTAGTAAATGGCAATGAGTTTTGGGTGCTTTGTAAAGGGAGAAAACGTGTGGACTATGGGTCTCATCCTAACTACCGCGACTTGTGATTTAATACGTGGTTGTAAGGGGTTAAACTGGAAAAGGTTTGAGCATTTAATCCAGGGAGGAATAACCTACAGGTTTTGACAGATTATAGTGGCAAAAGTATAGAATCTGTTCGTGGCCTTAGAGGCTGAGATTTTTTATGAAATTTTGATATGTTATGGGCCTATATGTGTAGGATTTGTGTATAAAATTTCAGACCAAAATTCGAAGTATAGAAGGGTCTTTCAATTTCTGAATCAGAACTGGTCGTGCGTCGGCAGCGTTTGCATGAGGTTGGGTTGTATGTCAATAAAACGTTTGGGTAACATGAAAAAGATCAGATTTTAAAAGTTTGGGTAATTTTTGAAAAGGTTTCTTGAGTTTCTCCAAGTAGGAAGAAGAAAAGAAAAAAAAAGGTTTCCTAATCTGTCAGGTTTCGTAGCAGATTTGGAAACTTGATTCTTGTGGGTTTAACCAACGAATTGAAGACAATCTTCACCCAAGATTTAACCATATATTTGGGGTATTACTTGCAAAAGAACATTCTGGATGTTGGGGATATGAAACCCAGTTCTTAAAAATCATTTTTGCAAGGGTTCAGTGGTGAGTTCAAATCTGTCAAAAGAATTTGATTGTTAAATCTAATGGGTTATTGCTTTGGAACTTGGAAGAGCACTAAAACCTTAACTTTGGGAAGATTAATATCAGGTAGAGACTGGTTTAAACATCATGAGTAATAAGGAAGATATTTTAATTGTTTAACTTAAAGATTAGGAATTATTCCAGCAATGTATTATGAACAGAAAATCTGGCAGGTGGAGTAACAAGAGATGATGAGCAAATTTTGCCAAGGCAAATGAGCAAATCTAGGGAAGTAGTCTTCATGGAAGTGGTAGAGTTTCGAGTCTAGTTCGCGGAGGTGTCTTTAGTTTCTGGTTTCAATGTGTATACCTGAAGTTAGGACCAAAACACTAGCAACTGGTTGAATCTGAAATTTTCGTAAGACGTAGTAGAAGCTATAAGTATCGCGGAATGAGACCAATTCAGTCCACACGAATTAAGAGTGTTTATTTATAGACAGTTGGATGATACTTTTGTATATTATTAGGGTCACACATAAGGGCTAGCTCAAGGGGTGGAAGAGTAAAAGAAGTTAGTCGAAGTTGAGGTGAGTACTTCACACTATCCTTGTATTTGTAACAACGAACATTTATGAATTGGGACATTACTTTACTATATAAAAATTCGGATCATATATGCTATTTTGAATGGAATCTTGATCATGATATGCTTATTTTTTAATGTGTTGAATTAAAATGTTCTAATGTAATGGACCCACTTAATTACGATCATGACTATACTCGGCAGGACCAGGCCCAACTACTATGATTATGAATTCGAATTTGAACTATGACCTTTCCCTAGTGGGGGTTAAACACTAGGCTGTGTACACAGAGACCAATGAAGGCATGATCCTCTAATTAACTTAAAGCTTTTATTTAGTGATTGTTATGAATTCGAAATAGATGCATAATTGTGTTTGCAAATTTGCATATGACTCTATGGTCCTTTTGTAACAGTTGGAGCTATGAATATGAAGTACGAATTGTGTTGTGTTAGTGCTAAATTATATGTATATGTAACGTGTATGATCCGACAGGGATAGTAGGTAGTACTTGCTGAGCTTGCAAAAGCTCACCCCCTTTCTCATCCCATTTTGCAGACAACGATGGAGAATATGAGTTAGTGTTCGTGGAAGAAGAGGAAGAATAGATGGTCAATGGTTGGAGATTGATATAGTGGTCAAACTTATAAGTTTAGCAGCGGGGATTTATCATTATTGTTTATTTTTATTTTCTAGTCATGTTTGAGGGATTCTAGTGTATGGCACTTGACCATAAGTGGGCAAGTTTGACTTTTACTTTCATGATACGTTTACTCCTTATGCTATTTGATGTTGAGCATGGTTTTATTGGATCTTTTCTTTTTTGTAAAAAAGCATCTATCCCCGATATTGTTTGCAAGGTTGAGTAGTAAAGTAAGATGCCTGGTGAGACTTCAAGAGGAGTATACTTCTTGAGTTTCACGACGTGTCGCATTCCAAATCAGGTGGTCGATTTGGGGCGTGACAAATGGTTCCATAAAATCTATACCCCAACATCAAATAGCTCAACTTCCAAATATGTAGTTAGAGGCATTTCATTCTTTCTAGAGATGTTACCAGTTCTTTGGCATTGATCACAACTTTTAACCCAATTTCTAGCATCTCGGTACATAGTAGGCCAGTAAAATCCAGATCACCATATTTTTGTTACGGTTTTAATTGTACTAAAATGACATCCCGTTTCAAGGGTATGACAATGCATTAAAATACTGTGTACGTCTTCTTCCGGAACACATCTTCTAATTATTTCATCTGTACAAAGTTTATAAAAGAATAGTTCCTCCCAAAAATAATGTTTAGCGTCATTTAAAAATTATTTCCTTTGGTGGGAATTCAAACCATTTGGTATCACTCCATTAACTACAAAATTAACTAAATCAGCATACTACGGTGACTTTTGAATTACCATTAAAAACTCATTTGGAAATTCTTCTTTAATGGATGAACGGTCTTCTTGAGGCATGTTTTTCAGTCTAGAAAAATGATCAGCGACTAAGTTCTCGGATCCTTTTTTATTTTTGATCTCCAAATCAAATTCCTGCAATAATAAAATCCATCGAATTAGTCGAGGTTTTGCATCTTTCTTATTTAAAAGATATTTGAGTGATGCATGGTCGGTATAAATGATGACTTTAGATTTTACTAAGTACAATCTAAACTTATCCAATGCAAATATCACTGCTAGCAACTCCTTCTCTGTTGTTGCATAATTGACTTGATCTTCATTTAGCATTTTACTTGCATAATAAATGACATGAAGTCGCTTATCATGCTTTTGTCTAAGAACAGCTCCAACTGCAAAATCACTCGCATCATATATTAATTCGAATGGCAAGCTCCAATCCGATGATGATATTATGGGTGCGGAGACAAGTTCCTTCTTCAACCTATTAAAAGCAAATAAGCACTCATCATTAAAGTGAAAAGGAACATCATTTGCAAGTAATTCACATAAAGGTTTAGCAATTTTGGAGAAATCTTTAATAAATCACCGATAAAATTTCATGTATCCAAGAAAGTTTCGAATGCCTTTCACATTGGTAGGTGGAGGCATTCTCTCAATAACCTCTATCTTGACTTGATCTATCCCAATACCTTGTGAAGAAATTTTGTGCCCTAAAACAATACCCTCACAAACCATGAAATGACATTTTTTTCAATTGAGTGCAAGGTTTGTTTTTTTATATGTCTGCAAAATTAGATCTAAATTGTTAAGACAATGATCATATGTAGATCCAAATACAGAAAAGTCATCCATGAAGATTTTCATGATTTTCTCATTAAAATCAGAGAAAATTGTCATCATGCAACGTTGGAAAGTGGCCGGTGCATTACACAGTCCAAAAGGCATTTTTCGAAATGCAAAAGTGCCGTAAGGACAAGTAAATATGATTTTCTCTTGATCTTTCGGTGCAATGACTATTTGATTGTATCCTGAAAAATCATCCAAGAAACAATAAAATTCATATTCGGCCAATCTTTCTACCATTTGATCAAGAAAAGGAAGAGGGAAATGATCTTTTCTAGTAGCTGCATTCAGTTTTCTATAATCAATACAGACTCGCCATCTAACCACAACTCTAGAGGGAATCATTTCGTATTTTTACCACGTACTATGGTTATTCTCCCTTTCTTTGGCACTACAGGAATAGGAGAAATCCAAACACTATCAGAAATTGAAAAAATTATACCTGCATCCAGTTATTTAAGGATTTCTACTCTTACCACTTCTTTCGTATTTAGATTTAACTTTCTTTAAATCTCAACCACCGGTTTAGAGTTTTCTTCCACAAAATCCTGTGCATACAAATAGTTGGACTAATTCCTTTGATACCAGAAATTGTCCATCCTATAGCCTTTAAATGCTTCCTCAAAACACGTAAAAGCTTTCCTAGTTGTTTCTCATCTAGTGCAACATTGACAATCACCGGCAATGTCTCATTTTCTCCAAGAAATGCATATTTGGAGTGTTTAGGGAGTGGTTTAAACTCAAGCTGTAGAGCTTGCTCACACGATGGTGGAGGTAGCTCTTTGCTCTGCCCTAACTCCTCATACGCATTTCTCCTTTTGTAACGAACCTGTGCCTACAAAAATTCAGTTATTTCTTCAACTTGTTCCTCTTGTAAGTCTACACCATTAAGACAAAGTTTAAGAGAATCATTATCAAGATTAACTTGACTCATCTCTAATGTCAATTCATCACATATGTCAACAGAATAAACATGGTCAGTAAAAGAGGGATACTTCTCCATTTTATTCAAATCAAACTCCACTTCCTCTTCACCAATTTGGAACTTGAACTTACCACGTTTAACATCTATTATTGTACCTGCAATGGCCAGAAATGGTCTACCAAATATAATAGGTACATTGACATCTTTCTCCATATCTAAAACAACAAAATCAACAGGAATAATGAATTTCTGCACTTTAATAAGTATATTCTCCAATATGCCCATTGGACGTCTAATAGACCTATCAGCCAATTGCAAGAAAATGTTAGTACGTTTTGATCCTTCCATCCAAAATTTGAGTGATTACGCCATCCTGAATTGTAGGTATTGTAGTATGGATTATTTTGGGGTGGACGGTTGTAATTGTTGAGATATTGAACCTGCTCGCTGCTAGAACACATAGAATCATCATGGTCTCCTCCACAGTTAATAAAACAAGCAACAACTATTCCTTGATTAGAACTAGAACCAACTTTCCTGTTAAGCATCTTAACCATATTATCCATCTTTGCACTTGACATATTCAAGGTATCTACTTCAAGCATACCCGCGGTTCTCCTTGTATTACCTCATTCGTTAGCTCATTAGTAGTTATTAGCAGCTATTTCTTCAATCAATTGTTGAGTTTCCTCGACTGACTTTTCCATCAATGCTCCTCTCGCTGCCGTATCTACATGCGTCTTTGTTGGATAAGTGAGACCATTATAAAATGTTTGCACTATCAGCCAATCTGGTAAACCATGATGAGGACATCTTCGTTGTAATTCCTGATGGCGCTCCCAAGTTTCGTACAATGTCTCTCCTTCCTGTTGAGAGAAACTAGTTATATCCATTATAAATTTAGCAATTTTTCCAGATGAAAAGAATTTATTAAGAAAAGCGTTAGTTAATTCAGCCCAAATAATAAAAGTATTTGGAGGATGAGATTGTAACCAAACCTTGGCCTTGTCCCTTAGCGAAAATGGAAACAATCAAAATTTAATTGCATCATCACTAACACCGTTAAACTTTATTGTATCACAGATTTCAAGAAATGTTGACAAATGAGAATTTGGATCTTCTATAGCATTACCTCCATATTGAGATTGTTGTACCATTTGAATCAGTGATGGTTTAATCTCAAAATTATTAGCATTTACCATTGGCCTTGCGATACTAGTTTGAGATCCTTGTGTCCCCGATAAAGCAAAATTTCGTAGAGCTCGCCTATTTGATTCGTTTTCCGCCATTTCTTCCTCAAATGGTAACTCTATCAAAATTTCCTCTATTGGCTGCCGATCCTCTTGTTCCTCGTGCTGTGGTGTGTGCTTTCTTTGTCTACGAAGTATCCTCTCAATTTCTGGATCGAAAGGTACAACTTCTCGAAATATCCGGTGCATACACTACAACAGAAATAAGAAAGATTATGCAATTTTTATTTGTCAAAACTGATAAAATATAAGATTAACTATAAACAGCTTAACTATCAAAATTAAAGATGTCTAAATTAATAGAGATTATTAGGCCCTAATATTGCCGCTCCCCGGCAATGGCGCCAAAAATTTGACGGAATTTTTATATCAATGCAAGTTTAAATCCGATTTTATACCCGTTGACTGCAAGTATACAGGCCGAAAATGGTAATGTAGGGTATGTATCGGATCAATCCCACGAGGAGCAATGTCTACAAGTATTAAATCCTTATTTTCTCTATTATTTAGACTTATAATGAATTTGAGCAGAGAATTTATAGAAGCTACTACCTACAATCTATTTTAACAAATGCAAGGTACAAATGGAGATAAGTTCACTAAAGACTTGAATCTAGGGATGTAGATTCCACTTATGGCATAAACAACACAAATGAATAGATTTACTTCTTGTTATAATTCTTGTTTAACTAGGTATTCATTTTTAATATTACCAAATCCCATTCTCATGATAAAATGGCCTAGAGCAATCCAATTTTCCCTATTTTCATGGTGAAATACTAGTTCTACTCTGTTTTCCTTCATGAAATGCTAGATAATCCACTTAAGTGTACATCTATTTTCATGAACATACAACTCAAGCTCTACTCATATTTTTCCATTGTTACTACCAATTCTTATTAACGAATAACAACTATAAACATGCTATTGGTGATCAAACAACAACAAGTAATTACAACTGCACAAATAGACAAGTTAATACAAGATACAACAAGTGTAAATCACATTCAATTCACATCATTTAGCCATAAGTTTCATCTACTCCCTAGATAAAGAAATTTAGCTACTCATGAATGATATAACAATCAAATTCACAAGTTTATTAATGTAAAATATCATAAAGTACAAGTACAAGAAAGATAAAGAAAAGCTTAGCCAATTAATGGTGAAACCCTTTAATTTCTGCTATGTCTTGTACAAGATGATTACAACTAAAGTCTCCAAGTGCTTCTTTTTGAACTTCTAGCTAGAGAGAAACTGTTTTCAAGAAGAAAAACTAACTACGTATGGTGATGCCTGGTTTCCCCTTGTGTCTCTGCATAAAAGATGGTAGAAAGGCGCTTTCTTCTCCTTCATGATTCCAATAACTCATATTTTGTAAAGAAAGTAAAAAAATTGTTGTTTTGACTTGTCAATAACTCATTTTGTCTTCCTTTTTGTTGCAGAAGCATGTGCCACCAAATTCTCTCACCCAAGATAGCTGGAAAATTGTGTGAAAAGTGAGAAAAAATGGTTGTGTCACTTGCAAAAGAGAGAGGCAGATCCAAGCCTCGGATCCGAGGAGTGAAGAAGGATCTGAGCTCAGATCATCGCTGATCCGAGGCCTTTTCCATATGGATCCGAGCTCGGATCATCTGACCTCGGATTCACTGCTCCAGAAGCACAGACGAGGGCTCGGATCTCTTTTTGTTTACACGGATCCGAGCTCGAATCCGTGCTGATCAATTTCCAGTTTTTCACTGCTTTCCTTTTTCTTCATTTTTTCTCCTAGTATCCTTGTACTTTTATCCTCCAGATGATCCTTACATTTTCTTCATCTCGTACATGAATTTCATATATCAATATCCTTCACATTTTCACAAAATTAACACGTTAATCCACTCATATATCAAGTTTTGAACACTTAAACAATATTTAAGCAATTATCACCAAAAGAGTTCAAATATGGTTTTAATCTTCTCAAAACCTACCAAAAGTTCGTGCCAAACTTGTACAAAATGCACGTTAAATATTCACTTATCACAAATCTTACACCTAATTCTCCAAACTCCAAAGCTGTGAAATCTGGATTGGTTTGTGGTTGAGAGATGAAGTGGGGTGGATGCACTTACAATGCGGCTGAACATGAAAGTGTCGGACATTGGAACAAAATGTTTGGATTGATGTTTTTCCAAAAAAAAAAAACTTGTACTTTTCCGTGATCACATTTTTCAATCATCATTTTACTTCATATACATTAAATTGTTACAATATTTCTAAAAAAAAATTCAGAAAATAGCAATCCGAACCAAAGTAAAAATTGTGATATAATACACAAAGCTATTGTGGTAATACGGAGGATCTGAAAAAATAAGTATGGGAAACAGTATGACGGGCATGTGCATACCCTATGTTATTGTTAATACTTAATATTCTTAATTCCTATTTTCTTTTATACCTGTTTCTATCTTTTCAATTTTTCTTTTTCTTTCTCTTCATCAATTGCATTTCGTGTGTGTGTGTATGTATATGCATCTATATACACATGTATATAATTATATATAATAATAATAACAATAATAATAACCCACTGTTCAATTCCCATTTTAGTAGGTTGTTGAATTGGCTACTTTCATTTTCTACTGAGTGGAAGCTCAATATTTTTGTCATGCGGCCATATTTAGTTTTTTTGAATTTGAATAGATTTTGTGTATTTTATTTTTTTGTAACAATCAATTCCTTCCATTTATTTTCACCCACTTTTCCCCTTTCTTTTTCACTTTCTCAAGTGTCTCAACTTTCAATCCATTTATTTAATTCTTACTTTACGTACCAAAATTTACCAAATTGTGCAAAATGGCACTTGTGAGGCCTGTTCTCGTGAAATATACATGGCGCTTTTGGCATTCCATGTAGTAAACGATTGAACAGTTGGTGATTATCTTTTTTTTTTTATCAAATAAATTTAGCTACATGTAGTTAAGTTTTGTGGTGACTATATTCACATATATGTGGCGAAGATAAAAGCAAGAAGAGATGATTTTCTCTCACATTATTAGAAATCCACCTATTAGCAGGCATTACTCTGGCATTTGATCAATAAATTTGATTACCAAGAAAACCATTTAAATGTTGTGTTCGATGCTATAGTAATTGTTAGGTATGTCAAAAAAATAGTATAAACCTTAAAATACACATTATGCTCCTTCAATTTTATAGGACATTATCCAAATTTGTGAGGAGAATCCATCCTTTGAGAATCTTGTATAGGAAATGAGATTAGTCCAGTGACAGTACTTGCCTAGGAAATCGCAAATAGCGTACTATAATCTAAGCCTGCAATTTCTTTTCCTTTTTCTTCCCGTTTTGGAAACGTTTAACAAATTCCAAAAGTCAATAATTGAACGTTGCATTGTCACATTCTCATATTTGGAACATAACTAACGGAGGACTTTGAAAAGTCGGTCAAAATGGCTCTTAAATACACAACTGCCTTAAACCATTTGACACGTTAATTTGAGCGGATATTTAGTAGTAATATTTAAGTTCAAAACTTGGGTAGACCTAGTGTTCAAAAACTTAATGGTCCACATTGTGGCACATTATTTGTTGAAATGATTTGAACGATTTGGATTATTGGATTTTTGAATAACGGATCTATGTAAACGTAAGCCAATATTTAATCATTGTAGTGGGCATTTAATGTGATTTAACATCCTAGGTGCCATTTCCATACATACTTTGTTTTATATATTGAAGACTTTGTATCATATAAAGACGTTGATAACTCTTTTAACAACATGGCTATGCTTTGGCTCCTAAGATGCTTATTGATTAGTCATTTGTGATGTTCCCAATAATAGATTCATGTCCTATTTAATTTAATTTTTTATGTTAGAGGGGCCTGACTTGATTGCACAAGACTTTAGAAAGGATGTGTTACACTAGTTTAATATATTTTGTTCTCACATTAAATTTGAATACAACAATGTGCTAAACAGATTGGAAGGGTTTCTTGGGTTTAATATGTTTTGTTGTTGTTGTGTCTTGAATTCTTGGTTTTAATTATGATTATGATGAACTAAATTATATCTAGGGATAGGATTTTGTGAAGGAGTTTGATTATTTATCTTAATTAAATTTTTAACTTTTGTCTTGATTTATTTATCTTGATTTAATTATATGTTTATATTTGGCTACCATAGACATGCTTTTAGGATTTGTATTGAACTAAAAATGGATATACAACCATGCACTAGATAAATAAGCATACTTCTCCTAATCACTAAAGTAGGTTAGGATTTGTATGATATAAATATATCACCTAAGATTTTAAAGGGTTTAATTAAATACTTTTGATCTCAAAATGTACATGAGATTTAATTAGTCACAACTTAGATGTGTTTAGAGATAATCTAAGGTACTTGCATAGAATACATTCTTGGCATGTTAAGAAATTAAATAGATATTCAACTTAAACTCTGGATTAAAATATGAAATCCTAGTCTTTTGCCAATTGTTTTCTCACCTATATCTTAGTTGATTTGAGTGTTTATTTAATTTCTCAAGCAGTGATTAAAATACCCATTGAGGTTAATTTTTGTTATTTTTGTTATCGTTCTTGTGGGTTCGACCATGGAATATTTCAGATAATTTATTATTACGATCGACCCTATGCACTTGAAACAATTCGTTGATCACTACCTGCCCTAAATTTGTGGATTAAAAGAAATTTCATGTTACTTTTGCACTCACAAGAAAATTTGGTAAAAAATCAAAGATATTTGATTAATAATACGGTAAGTCCTCACAAGACCTATTTATACCCCCAATGTGCCCGAAACTAAAAAGGAAACAAAAATTGAAACTCTTGCCAGTAACAAAATTGGTAAATAAGTTGCAACAGCGCTTGTTTTGAGCTTTAATAAAAGGATTTTTTTTTATTTATAAAATTTGGACAAAATACTGGCCAAAATATGAGGCATAACATTAAAAGCTTGGTGGCAAAGTTTTATTACCATTAAAAGACGAAAATTGTAGCAATGTAGGAATCTTAGTTGAGAAGAAGGAAAACAGAACCGGGTTTACTACAAAAAAAAAGTGTTCAGCAAGCTTTTCAAGGCTTTGTGGTAATTCCGAATGCCATAATACATTTTGCATAAAGTGAGTAGTTACTCATTTTTCTTTCACAAATTTACCCAAATTATATACTTCTTATGAATTTCAAACCTTACTTTCACCATTTCCTAAAACTTCCTATATATAGTTGAGCAATTGCACCAACCTTTCGAATAGGTGGTAGCTTCCGAAATTTACCGGTTTCTGTAGAATTCATGGCCGCCAACGCTCTCACCACACTTTTCTTTCTCGTCTTACTTTCAACTTCATCCATCTTACCTGCAGCATCAAGAACAGTTTCCGGGACAAGAAGTAAGTCTCGTGGTCCAATACCTTGAATAACCTATGATAACTTGGTTTATCGTTTTATGTATGTCGTATTCTGGTCTCATGCAGATGGATTTCAGGGTAAAGGTGCCAATCTTGCAGAGGTAAAGATAAGCCCAGGTGTCTATCATACACCACCTTCTGTAGGTATGGGTCGTCCTCCCCAGGCAGCCTAAGATGATTGATATCCCCCAGTCGGACGACACTACACGATTTGGGCTGGGATGTTACTTCTTTTTATAGTTGTTTGTAAGCCTAGATACGAATGTGCATCTCAAGTATCAAAATAATCTGTTTTTATATGTCCTCATTTTGCTTATGGAAAGCTGTATATTCAGATTCCTCTTGTTTGTTTTGTGGTTCATTTGGACGGTGTCTGAACAATCATCCCATGACTGATGCATAACATAGCCGGTTCTATCCATATAAATTGATGCCTTTGCTAAGTTGATGGATTCGAATCGCTTATCATGTTGTCCATATAAATTTAAGAGTTTTTTTAATGGGTGTCCTATAGACACTTGCTATCATTCACTTATTCCACTATATATATATATATACTAACAATTACTACTTTTTATTATGTTTATATATTTTCTTTATTTAATTTTTACCTACCATTCTTTGTATTTATTTCCTTTCCTTAATTAATCTTGTATTTTCAAAAATGACACATGGAATATATCTTAACAAGTGCTATAGTAGACAAACCTATGGTTAAAAACAAAAAAGTCCATGTGGTATACCTAATATATAGAAAATCCCCCCATGATTTCAAAATATACAAAACGACACCTCATATTTTGAACTAAATTGTAAATTAACAGAATTCGTTAAATTTAACGAAATTCGGTAAATTAATGGAAAATTTAACGGAATCTGATAAACTTAACGGTAAATTTAACGGAATCCAATAAATTTAACAACCAAGACTATCATTTTCGTTAAATTTAACGAATTCTGTTAGTTTACAATTTAGTTCAAAACATAAGGTATCGTTTTATCTGTTTTGAAATTATAAGAGGATTTTTTGTGTATTAGGTATATCACTGGAGACTTTTTTGTTTTTAAACCATCAAATTATTACCCCCAAAAAAAAAACCCAAAGTCTATGGAAGACTGTTTGACTCGACCAACCCCGATCTCGATCAATGATGGCTCCTAATCTACGGGTGCAAACAGATCAAATATCTGAGCCTCGCATGATTATTTCGTGTATAGAATAGGATGGGCCTATTTTCAACTAAAATTTGAAACTTCGTTCCAACTTCTGATCTTCTAAAAGTTAATTTCTATGCTCTCAGCTAAATTTTGAAAACCCGATGATTATTTCGTGTATAGAAGAGAATGGATATGTTTTAAATTGATTTTGAAAACTTGATTTAACTTCTGATTTTCAAAAAGCTACTTTTGTGCTATCAATGATTTTAAAAATTTTGATTTTTTTTTTGTATAAAAAAGCTTAAAATCAGAAGCATCTCTTGAGCTACTTTTGGCTTTTCGATTCTAGCATATACTTTTGTCATACAGACAAACATACCTTTCAAAAAAAAAACTTTAACATAATTCTGAGGCCAGGAAAATTTTTACTGCCATACACATCTTTGTCATTTATTACTATTTGTACCTCATTTCTAAATTTGTCTTTGTCTCCATTCATCTTCTTCTTTTCCAATATTTAGTCTTTACAAGAAAAACAATTAATTACATAAAAAATACTATTTAATTAGCACAAATGTCACTTTTGTAGCACATAAGGGCAATTTAATCATCTTTTTGTCAAAACCAATTTTCAACTCTTTTTGTGAACACCCATGCATTTATTACAATAATTTTTTACAACTATAAACGAGAACACTAGTTATTCTAAAAATCTAATTTGAACACAAGCAAAAAATTACTATGATATCCTTATTCACTTTTATACACATGTTGCTAATTTGAATACAAGAAAACCTAGGGAAAAAAAAAGTTTCGCTTTTAGATGAAACGAGATAGGGAGTCAAAAAATCCCTAAATCCTTAAATATGAATTCTCAAATCTTACACCGAATTTTCCAAACTCCAAAGCTATGAAATCTGAATTGGTTTGTGATTGAGAGATGAAGTGGGGTGGATGCACTTACAATGCTGCTCAACGTGTAGGCGTCGGGCATTGGAACAAAATTTTTGGATTGATATTTTTCCAAAAAAAAAATTATTTCATGATCACATTTTTTAATTACCATTTTATTTCACACACATTAAATTGTTACAATAATTTTTCTCAAAAAAATTCAAGAAAATAACAATTCAAATGGGGAGTAAAAATTATGATATAATACACAAAGCTATTGTGGTAATATGGAGGATCTGAAAAAGTAAGTATGGGAAACAATATGACAGGCATGTGCATACCATATGTGTGTTTATGTATATGTATATGTATCTATATACATATAATAATAATAATAATAATAATAATAATAATAATAATAATAATAATAATAATAATAATAATAATAATAATAATAATAATAATAATAATAATAATAATAATAATAATAATAATAATAATAATAATAATAATAATAATAATAATAATAATAATAATAATAATAATAATAATAATAATAATAATAATAATAATAATAATAATAATAATAATAATAATAATAATTAATAATAATAATAATAATAATATAATAATAATAATAATAATAATAATAATATAATAATAATAATAATAATAATAATATAATAATATAATAATAATAATAATAATAATAATAATAATATAATAATAATAATAATAATAATAATAATTAATAATAATAATAATAATAATAATAATAATAATAATAATAATAATAATAATAATAATAATAATAATAATAATAATAATAATAATAATAATAATAATAATAATAATAATAATAATAATAATAATAATAATAATAATAATCCACTGTTCAATTCCCATTTTAGTAGGTTGTTGAATTGACTACATTCATTTTTCTAGTGAGTGGAAGCTCAATATTTTTGTCATGTGGCTCTATTTAGTTTTCTTTTTTAATTTGAATAGATTTTGAGTATTTTATTTTTTTGTAACAATCAATTCCATCCATTTATTTTCACCCACTTATTCCCCTTTTCTTTTTCACTTTCTTAACTATCTCAACTTTCAATCCATTTAATTCTTACTTTACGTACCAAAATTTACCAAATTGTGCAAAATAGCACTTGTGAGGCCTGTTCTCGTGAAATCTACATGGCGCTTTTGGCATTCCACGTAGTAAACAATTGAACAGTAGGTGATTATCTTTAAAAAAAAAATTAGCTACATGTAGTTAAGTTTTGTGGTGACTATATTCCCATATATGTGGCGAAGATAAGATCAAGAAGAGATGATTTTCTCTCACATTATTAGAAATCCGCCTATTAGCAGGCGTTACTCTGGCATTTGATCAATAAATTTGATTACCAAGAAAACCATCCAAATGTTGTGCTCGATGCTATAGTAATTGTTAGGTATGTCAAAAAATAGTGTAAACCTTAAAATACACATTATGCTCCTTTAATTTTATAGGACATTATCCAAATTTGTGAGGAGAATCCATCCTTTGAGAATCTTGTATAGGAAATGAGATTAGTCTAGTGACAGTACTTGCCTAGGAAATCGCAATGGCGTACTATAATCTAAGCCTGCAATTTCTTTTCCTTTTTCTTCCCGTTTTGGAAACGTTTAACAAATTCCTAAAGTCAATAATTGAACGTTGCATTATCACATTGTCACATTTGGAACACAACTAACGCAGGACTTTGAAAAGTCGGTCAAAATGGCTCTTAAATACACAACTGCCTTAAACCATTTGACACGTTAATTTGAGCGGATATTTAGTAGTAATATTTAAGTTCAAAACTTGGATAGATTTGGTGTTCAAAAACCTAATTGTTCACACTGTGCCACACTATTTGGTGAAATGATTTGAACAATTTGAGTGATTGGATTTTTGAGCATCTGATCTATCTAAACTTGAGCCAATATTTAATCATTGTAGTGGGCATTTAATGTGATTTAACATCCTAAGTACCATTTCCATACATACTTTGTTTTATATATTGAAGACTTTGTATCACATACAGTCGTTGATAACTCTTTTAACTTTAGTCCCTAAAATGCTTATTGATAGACTTGATTACACGAGAATTTAGAAAGGATGTGTTACACTGTGCTAAACTGGTTGGAAGGGTTTCTCGTGTTTATTGTAAGTTAACAGGTTAAATGGGTCGTATCTTGTGAACACATGGAAAATCAAGTCTTGTTTAGTCTTTTTGACAACACATACAATAATGGTACAATATGACACCCTAAATTCTACTTGACTACCCTAATTAGATATTGATGCTTCACAACTCCCTAATGCCTACCCTAAATTCTACTTGACTTTAGACTAGTTTAGAGGCAGCGACTATTGATTGTCAAAAGCTGCGGTCGGTTTGTAGTACAAATGCCATGGTGATTGACTTCGCAAAGTCTTTACTTGATAATTGTATTATTAAAAAAGAATTCACAAAGGTTAGAAAGGAAAACAAATCACATTTTGCTTGATGATTAATCATGCTTATTTTTTTCACTACTTAACATTAAAAGGAATTATCTTTTGTCCTTTTATATGTGGTCAATTTTTGATGGTCAATTTTGTTTCTCAAATATGTGGTCTTCGGTCAATCAAATTATAAGAGGACCTGAAATGGTCCATTTTGACCATTCTGCCTAATAAATGCCTAAGGAATTTTGGAAGGGTTTCTTGGGTCGTATCTTGTCAACACATGAACAATGTAGTCATGAGACAAATAACACGTGCTGGTTGTATTGGGTTCATTCTTTTTCAACTTGACTTTAGAGGCAGTGACCTTTGACTGGTTTGTTTGTAATGTAAATGCCACGGTGATTGACTTTGAAAGTTTTCGTTCGATGATTGAAGTGTGAATTCATTAAATGTGTTTAGAAAAAAGAATTCACAACGGGAAGGAGAATTTGACTGCTTTTATCTGTATTAAAATTGGCAAACTATCTATCAGGTCAAGAGTATACAAGGGTCCAATTAACGGTAAAGTATTAAGTTTCGACTTTTATGCATATACAGAAAAAGAAAAAGAATGGCAAAAAAATAAATAAATTAAAAAGAAGACTTTTGAAGTCTTGTCTATAAAGGGGGGATCCGTCATGCCTCATTTTGTAGTTCATGCAAATAAACAAAGTAACCAATATGTCCAGCCTCACCTGAGCTAGACCAAAAGAAATCATGCTTCCAAATATCATTACAGAGGTTTTCGTTTTTATGTTTATTTTAGTGCTACATAAACTAGCCCCACCATTTCCTCCCAAAGTTTGTGCATCAGGTTTTGCTGAAGAGGCCGCTTCACTCTTGAAATGGAAATCCAATTTTGCAAACGATCTGTCCGGTCCCATTCACTTCAGAGCTTGAGCTTGTTTGGAAATAATCTCATTGGCACAATTCCAACATCACTGGGTAATCTGACGAATTTGACTGTCCTCCATCTCTATGATAACCAACTCTCAGGCTCAATTCCTGAAGAGCTGGGCAACCTAGAGCTACTTACAGATTTGGAACTAGACAGGAATGAACTGAACGGTTCTATTCCTAAATCATTTGGTGATCTGAGCAACCTGGAATTTGTGTTTCTCCGTGAAAACCAGCTTTCTGGTTCCATTCCAGAGGAGCTTGGGAAGTTGGCAAAGTTGGCTGTGATGGAGATGGATACAAATCAATTCTTTGGTCATCTGCCGGAACCTCTTTGCCAAAATGGAACACTTCAGAACTTCACGGTAAGCAACAACAACCTGATACGCCCAATCCCTATAAGCTTGAAAAATTGCTCAAGTTTATTTAGAGCTCGATTTCAGGGAAACCGGCTGACTGGGAATCTGTCAGAGATGTTTGGTATCTACCCCAACTTGAATTTCATGGATCTTAGCAACAATGAATTCTATGATGCCCAAACTTGGCAGCTCTTTTGCTTGCCGACAATCACATCACAGGTCAGATCCCTTCAGAGCTGGGAAATGCATCTCAACTTCATGTACTTGATTGGTCTTCCAATGACTTTACTGGGGAAATTCCAAAGCAAGTTATGATGCTGGCTTCTATGCTCAATCTGTATCTACAAATTAACCAACTTTTTGGCAATATACCTGAAGAAGTAGATCAGCTAAAAAATCTGCTTTATCTTGACCTGTCTGCAAATTTCTTGCGTGGATCTATCCCAGAAAATTTTGGAGGTTTCCAGCAATTATTTTACCTGAATTTGAGCAACAACAACTTGAGTCAACAGATTCCATCTCAGATGGGTGAGTTAACTCGACTTTCTATCTTGGATCTGAGTCATAATTACATCACAGGAGAAATACCATCTGAATTCAGAAGTTTACAGAGTCTAGAGGTATTGGATCTTTCCCATAATTACCTCTCTGGTTTCCTTCCAAAGGCTTTGGCAGAGCTGCCTGGTTCTTTGCATATTTAAGTGATAATATGATAACATGATTTTCCTTGCAGAGCTTGCCTATACAATGAGAGTCACTGAAAAATGTGATGTCTATAGCTTTGGAATCTTGACATTGGAAACAATCAAAGGGACGCACCCTGGTGACATAGTTGCCAATCTAATGTCTTCAACACCTGGAAACATAGAACTCAAGGACTTGTTGGATCAGAGACTTCGGCATCCCACGGAAGAAACTGAAAAGATTCTGATATCCAGCAAAAGCCGTGTTTACATGAGAATCTAGACTCTAGGCCTACTATGCATATGATTTCTAGTTTGTTGTCTGTTGGTGCACCATGTCGCCAACAAGTAGGTAAGTATTAGGTAACAAATGGCCCCAGTAAGGATTTTTTTATTTTTGTTTTTTTGGTAACAAATAAATTAAGGTGTAATTTCATTTTGCCTTGAATCTTGCCTTCCTTTCACTCAAATCTCATGTTCATTACTTTGTCTGTGATAGGACAGTGAGCAAAGCAGATGAGCACTTTGGCTGCTAGCCCAGCAGACTCTTGTACATTTTTGGGTGCTATTCAAATATTTTTCCTAGTCATTCTAGCCATATAAAACCTTACGTTTACCATTGAAAAATCAAGTCTCTATAATATACGTTTTACATAAGCACTTTTTTCCCTAATCACTTCAATTCATCACATGAATTGCCAAACATAAAAGATATACAACATCACGTTTACCTTTCTAAAATCAAATCTCTACAATACAACGCTTTATATCTGTGAACCAAATTGTCCCTAATTAAAAATTACCTAAGCCAAGATTCAGAACATGTTATTGCAACATCATTCTAGTCAAACAATTAAATCTTTGCCTTTTACTCTTGTTCTTTTTGTAAATTTATCCAAGATACTATTGTTAATTAAAGAAAATGATAGGGTGCTAATTGTTAGTAATTTTATTGTTAATTTCCCCCTTTGTCCTTGCCAAATATTGTTTAAATTGTTAATATATACTTATATTTGGTATTTGGACCTATCTACAGGGAAGTTAAACTGAAATATATCCTCCTGTTGAGGAAAATTGCTCCACACGTGAGAGACTCCAAAGAGCTTCACAAACCCGGGCCCACAAGGTGCCACAGACGGATTGCATCTCTTTTGCTGATTAGAAGTTTTCCTATGAAGAGGAAACTAATATCAAGGACTTCGCAGAGCTCCAATTCTTTGGCCTTTGGACTCTCAATTCGGTGGAGACCACTGGATAGATAGCATTGAGTCATTTCTTTTGGCTTTAAGGAAACAAACGTACAGAGGAGAAGAAAGGCATTAGTCTTTGTGGCTTGTTCCTTATTCGTGGGGACCACGAGACAAGAAGTAGTTTTTGTTTTAGAATAGGAGAGCTTCGTTTTGTTTTTGCTTCTAGCTAGTTCCTTTGTATTCATTATTTTATATATAGCTTTGCCGTTTTCTTCTAGGGAGGACGAAGACATAGCTTGTTTTCAATAATTACTTCTGCACTTTTGCATGGGATTTCCTCCATGAAGATGAATTAAATCCCTTCGTCTAGTCGAGGAACAACGGAAGACTTGGTTCTACTAAATTTGTGAGATCGAATTAGTTTTTATTTATTTCCATTATTCACTGGTATTCGTCTATCTTCTGCTTTATGTTCATATGGTTGTTTTATTATTCGATTATCCAGGGCCCGGATTCTAGATTAATTCAATAACCTGAAGCCAATTAGGGTAGTTAAATCCGTAATTGTTTAATTATTCTAAACTGGTGGCAACTGGCATGATTGGGTTTGTGTCAGGGAGATAGACAGGCTAACTTAAAGAGACCCTCGTAGCGTGTTGATTGGTTAGAATTAGGCTCTTCTAATTATTCATGCAATTAGGGAATTGAACTTCTATGGTCGTACCTAGGGTTATTTCCTGATTAGAGAAATAGTCAACGGTCGTACCTTGACTATCGACAAATTGAGGAAGAGTTGGTTGTTTATCGCGTGTATGACAACTATAACTAATTTATCAGATAGTAACTAGAATAATCCTTGCATCTGTGATCGAATTAAGTGAACCATCTCCGAAGTTGTCTCTTGGCTAGAGTTCGTCCATTATTATTTTTATTGTGATAATTAGTTATTTGAGTTGTAGTTGTTTTATTTTATTTTAATTTATTCCAAGCAATTTAGTTACTCTCATTTTCAAAAACCCCCTACTTCGGACTCTAAAAGAAATAAATTATCCTCAGTCTTTGTGGATTCGACCCTGCTTATCACTATCTACAGAAATTATATTTTATTTAAGCAGGTATTTATTATTGCACAGGTTCGACACCCTGTCAGAAAACAAATCGCCCCAGTTAATTAAACTAGTCATGATCAATCAGGTATTAGCGGTTCATGGATTTGTCCCAAATAAACTCGACAATCAGCACAGAAAAGCCCAAATTGAGTTTTGAGCATCAATGTATCAGTCGTCTTTAGATTTAGACCAAATAGATTTAGACCCAAAATTAGCATAGATGAACCCAAAAAAATTTGGACCATTTCTCAATTTGTGTGTGTGATCCTTGCACAAGGGCCATGCTGATCTTCTTTGCATCGTTTCAATTTTATCAAATGTCTCTCGAAGGCCGGCGTGTTAATTGGGTTTTTTGAATTGGTCTTTAGCAAGTTCAAACTCGATTCACAAATTATATGGATTTTTTGGTTTTAAGGTTCAAACTTAAATCACACTATTATATGAGTTTCGGACTCAAATTGGGCTAGGCCCAAACTAGTATTTAAATATATAATTTATATAATATAGTTTATAATTATGAGTTAATACAAATTTATATATAAATTATCAACATTTTATATTGTAATGTTTATAATTATAAATTATAGATATTATTATATTTTATATATATATATATATATATAATTATACTCATATATGGGCCAGATTTTAATTGGATCTGAATCTGAATCTTGTATGATCTAAACTCGACTCACATTTAGTTCAAGTCTAATATTTAGACTCAAGTTTTGCTCGGCCCAGTTAAAGTTTAGGCTCAATTAGTTTTTTTCAAGCCGAACAGGCCGAACTTGGGTTGACTCAATCCTATTGACAGTCTTACTGAAGGGACACTTAAGGCTGCAGGAGAGGCAAATATAATTTCATGCAGATGACCGATGAGGGAACTAAGCAGCAATTAGAAGGATTTAACATTGATTATTGCGATCAAAACTGGCTCAAAACATTCAACATTGAACTATTGAATACATATGCATTTTGCCTAATTTTTCATCCACAAAAAGAGAACTCAACTTCACTTTAATCATTTTAAATTCTCCTGCCCTCTCCTCATTACTTAAATTCCACCTTTCCTTTATTATAAAAAAATTTTAAAAAAAAAGAACAAACTTTATTTGAATGTGTTAGAAAGAAACACCTCGAGAGAACTCATCGAAGAACCCAATATATAAGTTAAGAACTGAATTCTGATCCAAAAGTTTAAGTTATTAAGTTTTGGATTCTTACTTATATATTAACCGTCCTTTCTCCATCCCTCAAACCAATGTGGGACGTAACTCTTTACTCATAAATATAACAAATCTCCCCTTTTTTGAATAACTCCTTACATTAAATCCAAGTTTGCAAGCTCTTTTTCGATCCCACTTTAATTCTCAGCGCAAGTCTATCTTATCACCTAAGGTCACCTTTTCTTCCAATCATGGACCCACTTTTCTTTTAATATCCGAACCGGATTCTAGACCCTTGCCAACCCTTGGCTCCTTGGTCTAAGACCAACCGGACCCTCTACCAAACCCATGGTACACTTGATCCAACACCAGTCAACTCCTTGGTAATTTGATCCACTACCAACATTTGAATTTACCTTTAGTATTTAGATTAATCTTTCCTACACTGACAGTGTATACACTTTCAGCGTTGGATAAATGACAACTATGCAAAATTTGATTTTGAAATTCAACTTTTACACACATGTCATGAATCAAACTGTGATAGTATATACACTGTCAGTGTATATAAGATTTACTCTTCTTATTTTGGTCTATTCGGTTTGTTTTAATTATTTTATATTTTCTGTTCAGTTGCGAATGATCTTATAAATATTACTACTAATATCAATAATATTCTTATACTAAATGGTACAAATTTCAAGTTTTGGAAAAAAAATCTCTCGATTGTTTTTGGAATAATAAATCTCAACCTTACGTTAAGGGCTGTTTTTCACCCATCTCTTACAGATTAGAGTAGTTCTGATGAAAAGAGGGATAAGAAAAAGTGGGAGAGATTGAATGGTTTGTGTTTGATAATCATTAAAAAAGTCATTCCAGAAATATTTAGAGAAACAATGCCAGAAACTACTTGAGGACATTGAAAAAAGTTTGCCAAGAATGAAAAGACTAAATAAGTACGCTCTTGACATGCCTAGTTTTAATAAAATATAGTGATAAAGGTATTATCAGATAGTACATCATGAAAATATCTCATCTTGTTTCTAAGATAAATGCACTTAAGTTAGCACTCTCTGAAGAGTTACTAGTGCATTTGGTTCTGATATCTATTCCTACATAGTTTAGCTAATTTAAGGTGAGTTATAACTATCAAAAAGAGACTTGGTTTCTAAATGAATTCATCTCACACTGCATAGAAGAAGAGAAAATGTTGAAGCAAAATTAGATAGAGAATGCTCATTTGATTTCAACCACTAATAATAAAACTAAGGGACGTAAAAAAAAAGAAGGATAAAGAAACTACAGGTATGGCACCTCAAAAGAAACAACAACAAAAAATTAGTTGATCTAGAAAAAAACGATTGTTTCTTCTGTGGAGCTAAAGGGTATAAAAAAAGCATTGCACCAACTATCATGCTTGACGTGCTAAGAAAGGTATGCTTCTCAATTTGATTTGTTTTGAAATTAATTTAATTTGGATACCTTGACACACATAATGGTTAGATTCTAGTACAACAACTTACATCAATGTATCTATACAGGGTTGCTTGAATTGTCGAAAGGCTAATGATAATGAAAGATGTATCTACGTAGGCGATGATAAAATAAGACTTTTTAGATTATTGTTAAAGATCAAATTTTATTTGGATTTTAATGAAACATTTATTATATAGTCTTTTAGCGGAAATTGATTTCTATTTCTATTGTGGACAAATTTGGTTATTTTTGTTCATTTAAAAATGAATAGTTTAAATTATTTTATGATTCAAAATTGGTTGGTTCTGATTCATTATTTCACTATGATAATTTATATTTAATTGATACAATTATCTAATTTAATGAATCTCTACATTTGAATACTAGAGGAATAAAGAGAAAATTAACTAATGAGAATTCGGCTACATTATAGCGTAAAAGATTGGGTCATATCTCCAGACAAAGAATGGAAAGACTTGTATCAAATAAAATTCTCGACCCTTTAAATTTATAGATTTTAATGATTGTGTTAACTATATAAAGGAGAAATAAACCAACAAAAGAAGATTTGAAACCAATAGATTCTTAGACGTCTTAGAACTTATATATACAGATATTGGTGGATCATTTTCTATATCTGTTTGGAATGGTCAATGATATTTTATAACGTTCATACACGATTTTTCAAATTATGGCTACATATATCTCATTTATGAAAAATCAGTCGTTGAACTTGTTCAAAATTTTTAAGGTTGAAGTTGAAAACCAACTCAACAAAAGAATTAAAAGCGTCAGATCTGACCGTAGTGGTGAATACTATGATAGATATAACAGTTCAAGTGAACAACATTTAGGACCATTTGTTAAATACTTAGAGGAATGCGATATCGTCCTACAATACATCATGCCAGATTCATCCAATATGAATGGTGTTATTGAAAGATCAAATAGAACGTTTAAACATATGATAAAAAGTATAATATGTCATTCTATCTTATTAGAGTCACTTTGAGGAGAAATACTTAAGACTGTAATATCTATCCTTAATAGAATTCCAACTAAAGTAATTGTCAAAACCCTTTATGAATTTTAGACAGGAAAAAAGCTTAGTTTGAATCATTTGCATATTTGGGGATGTCTAGTTTAGACAAGGCTTTATAGGCCAAATGAAAAAAAAATTGAATTCAAGAATGATTAGTTGTTATTTTATTGAATATTATGAAAGATTCAGGGGTTACAAATTTTATGATCCCACAACTAAATTAATTTTCGAGATGAAAAATACTCGATTCTTTGAAGATATCGAGTTTAGGGGAGAAGATGTAGTTAGGGACCTTGTTTTTAAAGAAGAATATATTAATATTTGCATAGGTGTTATTGATCTTATTCAAAATCCTATTTCCGACCTTCATCATGATACAATAAATTAAGACAATGTCAAAGAACAGACTGTTATAGAAGAACAAACTCTACCTCTTCAAGAACCAATTCTATTAAGAAGATCCATTAGAAAAAAGAGAAGTGCAGTGCCAAATGATTACATTATTTTTCTCTATAAACATAAGGATGGCACTGGATTGATGGAAGATGGTCCAATCAACTTTCATCAAGTCATGAAAGTTCAAATTCTCAAAAGTAGATCGATACCATGAATGAAGAGATTAAATCCATAAAAGATAATGATATCTAAGATCTTGCCTCATTGCCAAAAGGAGTGAAATTTATTGGTTATAAATGAATATTTAAAACCAAGAGAGATTCAAAAGGTAATATAAAAAGATGAAAAACTCATCTTGTCGCTATAGATTTTACACAAAAAGAAGGTATCAACTATTAAAAAAAAATCTTCTTTCCGGTCTTTTCAAATGATTTTTTTGAGAATTATAATGACATTAGTGGTGTATTTCAATATTGAATTACACCAAATGGATGTAAAAATAGTATTTTTCAATAGTGACATTGATGAAACGATTTATATGATGCACCAGAAAATTTTGCATCAAAAGATCCAAAGAAATATGATTTATAAATTTAAAAAATTTATCTATGGATTCAAACAAATGTCTCGACAATAGTATTTCAAATTTTATCAAATGATCATCTCATTTAATTTTGAGATGAATTTAGTAGATAATTCTATATATCATAATTTCTGTGGGAGTAAATATATTTTTCTGGTATTGTATGTTGATGATATTTTATTTGCTAGTAATGATATAAGTCTATTGCATGAACTCAAGAGATTTCTAATTAAAAATTTTGACATGAAAAATTTTGATGATTCATCTTTTATGCTTGGCATACAAATACATCAAGATCACTCTAGGGATATTTTGAAACTACTACAAAAAGGTTATACTAAAAAGATTGTTAAAAAATATAACATGCAAAATTATAAATTGGATGATACCCTTGTGGCTAAAGGAGATAAATTTAGTTTCAATCAGTGCTCCAAGAATGCTTTTGAGGAAAAGAAAATGTAAAAGATTCCTATGCGTTAGTAATAAGGAGTCTAATATATGTTTGGATCTATACGTGTCTGAATATTACATATATTATTGAAATATTGGGTAGATATTTGAACAATTCTGCATTAGATCATTGGAAGGCAATCAAACAGGTTTAGCGATATTTACAAAAAATAAAAGATTACATGCTCACATATCAAAGGTCAGATAAGTTTGAGATCATTGGATATACAGATTTCGATTATACTGAATGCCAAGATAGTATGAAATCAATATCAAACTATATTTACTTGCTAGTTGGGTGTGCAATATTTTGGAAATGTATGAAACAGTCTTTTATCGTTTCTTCTACTATGGCTGTAGAATTCATAACTTGTTATGAAATATTAAATCATGGAATTTGGCTACAAAAATTTATCACAGAATTATGTATAGTGGATGGTATCGAAAGACCATTAAAATTATTTTGTGATAATAAGTCAGCAATCCTATATTCCAATAATAACAAGAACTCTACAAAATCTAAATATATAGATATCAAGTTCCTAACTGTTAAAAAAATTATAAAATGTACAGCTGTCAATAGAGATATCAAGACAAACTCTATAGCTGTGAATCCGCTTATTAAGGGATTGCCACTCAAAATATTTCATAAGCATATTACTCATATGCTGTCGTGTTATTAAGTAATGTTCAATTTTAGTAGGAGTTTGTTATTTTAAATGCTCTTATGATATTGATATTTTTCGATTATTAATATTTTAAAGATATATTATGCATAAATAAAATTTAAATTTATTTACACTCTAATTTTGGTATGGTTTGATCTTATGAAGATTTAAAATGAATCAGTTGAAAATAAGCATGCTATGATCACATTGCATAAAATTTTCATGCTACAAATCCATATCATGATTCATGTCATTCAATTGCATCAGCATATATGATCATTGATGGGTCGAGTTATGAAATTATAACAAATACCGCTTTGATCCTTTGTTTGTGTAATTGATGGATCAAATTGGCTATAAATATATTTTAGTAATGACAGTAAAGTTGAACTCATGTGGTTAATTATAAAATATAATTATAAGGTTACACATATCGTCAAAATTAGAGATTGTTGAATCTTTAATCCAACGTTGGACTTATATGTGAATAATTATGTATTGCAGACTGTCAAAGAAGGTTAAGTTCAATTAAAGTGATCAATTATAGTTTAATGTATCTAACAGGATGTGGGTCTTTAATGTATAGAGATTTAAGGATAATTCTTATTTCCATGATGGACTGAAATAGAAATCTAAAAGGTAAAAAGAAAAATTTCTATCAATAGAGTTATGGTCCCTGAGTCACACATATTCTTATTGTCATATTTTTTAGTACTACAAAATTACTCTTTCCTGATATCCCATCATCACGAACATCAGGAAAGATACCAGAAATAAACTAAAGAACTCTCCCAAGAATTAGTAATTTTGTGTTGACCAGGAAGGATACCCCAAAATTTCTAGAGATTCAAGTATCAGTTAATTAATATGAATCCAGATATGCTTCCATAATTTTACTGTTAATTGATAGGGTGAAATTCGTAGTAAATTTATATACATAAGTTGCTAGTTAACATGTTATTTGAGCTTTATTTTGTATAGAAACTATTTAATTTTTCTCTTATATTGTTCTAATAGGTGAAAATCTCAATTGAAAGGAAAACCGACCAAAAACGTGATGCGGAGAAGTAATGGAAAAGGAAAAAGTCAAGAGGAAGAGGTGAACGACATATTTCAGTATTTTGGTGATAAATCAAACTACATAAACCGGATTTAGATAATTCTTAATTTAATTTGAAATTAAGAGAATGCTTTACAATTCTTATCAAGACATCAAAGTTTGGTTCTTACGTTTTCATTGCCAAATATTCAAAATACTGAAGTATAGTTGCGCTATAAATTTCGTCTAACTAGCTCTGAGTATTTTGAGCATATCTCAACATCCAGACTTCCAAATGACATGATTCATTTGGCATTGGAAAACTAATTTAAAGGGCTACAATATTTTTATTTTGCACAAAAGTAGATTTGGGCTCGATGATGGAGATTTTTGGCCTTGACATAGATCCGCGCACGAATCTTTAATAGCTTGCATCGATGTTTGCGTCAAAATTGTTCTGGTCCAATCATCTAAAGGAACTATGGCACTGGAGTTTAGGCCAGTGTTTGGGCTGGTGTTCATCGAAAAAATGCGCGAAATTGATGTTTTTTAACTCTAATAAGCCCAAATGGAGACGAATCAAGAAGCCGCAAGAGGAGAAGATTGGAAGAAACAGCTGAGAAATTTTCTTACTCTTTTTTTTTTTATCTTTGTAGCAACTCTCTGAATTCGTAGTTTTCATTTCCAAATCATGTTGAACTAAATTGTTTTCAGGGTTAGGGTGTTTATGAAGGAATTTGATTAATTTTTCTAATTTAATTTCTTATTTTTTGCTATGATTTATTTATCTTGAATTTAATTATATGCTTATACTTGGCCACTATAGACATGCTTCTAAGATTTGTATTGAATTGAGAAAGGAGATATAGCCGTGCACTAGATAGATAAGCATACTTAACCTAATTACAAGAGTAGGTTATGATTTATTTGACGCACTTATATCACCGAAATTTTTAAAGGGTTTATTTGGATACATGCAATATCAAGAGAAACGTAGGATTTAATTAGGCACACTTGATATATCGAGAGATAATCTAAAATATAATTGTGATATGCGTTCATGATTTGTTAAGAAATTAACTAGATAATTGACTCAAATTCTGGATTAAAACCTGAAACCCTAAACTCGAGTCTATTGTCTTCCCATCACTACTTTATTTGAATTGATTATTCTTTTATTACTTAGTTAGAAAATACAATTGTTTAAATTTAAATTTTATTATTTTGTTGCCATAATTAAACTAGAAAATGAACTCGTCATTGTGGGTTTGCCCCTGGAATACTCCAGATAAATTATTACTACAATTGACCCTATGCGCTTGTAAAAATTTGTAGATCATTAATTTATTTCTTCATAATCACCATAACGATTTTGGCTTCAATTGGTAATGATTATAACAAAAGTCAATATAAACAACCACTAACATGTTTTGCTTGATTTAGAATACGTGGCTTGGTTTCAGACTTTGGCCTTGCTAAATTTCTGCTGAAGGACTCATCCAATTGGACTCCTCTTGCTGGCACATTGGGATATATTGCACCAGGTAATTAATAGGATTATAATTTCTCTCTATTTTCAGGTATTAAGTGTACAAGTTTCACTGATAACATGATTTTCCATGCAGAATTTGCCTACACAATGAGAGTCACTGAAAAATGTGATGTTTATAGCTTTGGGGTCCCGGCATTGAAAATAACCAAGGGGAAGCACCCTGGTGAATTAGTTGGCCATCTGATGTCTTCAACAGCTGGAGACAGAGAATTGAAAGACTTGTTGGACCAGAGACTTTCGCATCCCACACAAGAAATTGAAAAGATTCTGGTATTGGTCCTCAAAATAGCAGAGGTATGTTTACATGTGAATACCCCCTATTGGGCAACACATTAATGATTTTTTTTAGTTCTATTTTATTTTAACAAATGAATCAAGGAACTTATAGAATCAACTCTCTCTAGAGAAGTTAGCCACTACATGAATTGTACGGTGGAAAGTCAAAGCTTTAAATCTTACATCTCATCAATGTGCTACTATATGTGGTTTTTTTTAAATCCATACGGATGCATGACGTACCTGTCTAATCCGATGATAGTTCAGTTCCTGTCAGTTCTCTCAGTTCAGTTGAACTATACCCCCAGAGTGGGCTAAAGTAGGAGTAAGAATAGAAGTAGGCTAGGTTAGATGTGCCATTATTAAAAAAAAAAAGAATCAAGGAACTTACAGTCCCTATTATTTCATTTGGCCTTGAATCTTGCCTCTTTTTTACTCAATATATCATGTTTCTTACATTGGCTGTGATAGGACAGTGAGCAGAGCATACGGGCATTTTACTTGCTAGCTAGCTCTTGTACTTTTTAATATTTTATGGGTACTATTCGAGTGTTCTTCTTTATCATTCTAACTGTATAAAACATCACGTTTAGCTTTGAAAAATTAAGTCTCTATAATATAATTTTTATAATCACTTCAATTCATCATATGAATTGCCAAACATAAAAGATAGTATACAAAATCTTTACCTTTGTAAAATCAAATCTGTATAATAAAATGTTTGCATAAGCAAGTTTTGCATCTGAGAACCAAATTGACCCTATTTAAAAATTACCAAAGTAATGCTTCAGAACATTTTATTGCAACAGTATTCGAGATAAAAAATTATTCTTTGTCTATTATTCTTTTCCTTTTTGGGAAATTTATCTAAAACAGTATTGCCAATCAAATTAAAAAAAAAATTCACCCCAATGAGTTAAACAAGGCATCAGATGCATTCATAAGGATGGCAACGGGGTGGGGGAGGCGTCCCCCGCTCCGTTGCTTATAAATTCCCCCCCCCCCGTCCCCCGCCTCCCGCTCCCCCCGCCCCTCCCCGTTTCCCTCGAGGGACTAATAAAAATTTGTTATATAATTTTATTATAATTAAATTTTAGCAAATAATCAAGTACTAAAATATCAACACATCAACAAATTATTATTCAATGTAATTTCACAATTGAAACTTATAAAAATAATCAAACAAAAGTTATTTGAACACAATCCAATATGATGAAATAAATACAACTAAAGTAGTCAAATTTTTACTTTTGACACAAATATAATCACTAATTCGTTATTGTGCTTGTGCTTTTTTTTTTGAGAAAAAATATTATCGTATTAAGTATAATTAGGGATTTAGTATAAATTTAGTATAACTAATTAATAATTTCTATTAGTAGACATATATAATTATTAGTATAATTGATAATATCAGTTATACTACAATACTAATATACATTGTATAATACATATAACTAATAATATCATTATTATAAGTTTGTAACTAATTAAATTAAATATTACAGATATAATTACATATATATATATATTTTTTTTAAGCGGGTGGCGGGGCGGGGGATAGGGCGGGGGGGAAAAATTTTCCCCTGCCCCATTAGTCCCCCCCGGGGTGGGTGCCCGTAGCTACCCGCCCCCTTTGCCATCCTTATTCATGCATATTTAGCCCAAATAGCCATGGAAATTGTTTCAAATTCATAATGAATTCACCAATATTTTTATTCCATAACTTATGAAATTGTTTGTACTTAAAAAAAGAAAGAGAAGAAGAAGTTGTTCTTACTATTCACATACACATTTAAATGCACTATTTCGTTCAACTCATATCTTGGTGTCGAATTTGTTTTATCAAACTTTAAAAAATTTATGATAAACGTGTGTAGAATAATTAGTATTATGATTATTCTGTATTTATGAAACGTATGTAGAATAATTAGTCCCTCACAAACAAACACAGATAAATTCAAGTACAAGGAACACCAAATAGGACAGAAAGAGTATTGCTGCTCGTGTGTAAATCAGGCCCAACCATCATTGACCAATATCCATAATCCATTTTGGTGTCTCTTCCATTCCAGATAGAGATTTTGGAAAATTTCCCCTTCACCGCTGCCCTACTACTCTTCGAAATAACGCCAACAGGGAATATCTTCTCCCACACCACGACAAAACATGGACTAATTCAGAAAGGGTAAGTAGCATTAGCAACACAAGTACAAAGTAGTGCGTGCATTTTCTTTAATCAAATTTGATCCCACTATCCCCAGACACAGCAGCATGTTCCTGATGTGACACCAGCTTAGTTTTGTGCATGTAAAATTCGTCTCACTCCCAAGAACAAAAGCAGATTGCAAGTAGCACATTATACTCTCTGTTTTGGGCTTTATTCATTTTAAACACTTTCTCGAGTATCTCTTCTACTAAAAGGTTACTCCGCCTAAAACAAGAAAACGCTTCCAAGAGAAGATAATTCAAAATAAAATGCTCTTGTAGGAGCATAAACTTCAGGTGGCTGAGACATTCATAAGGCATGCCTTAGTTGTCTATAGGTTAAAGGGCAAATTACACTTTACCCACATGTGGTTTAGTATTTTTTTTTTTTTACATAAACCCTCTTTGATTTCAAAAGCTATACATAACTCCTTCATGATTTGAATTAAAGTGTCAAAATGAAGAAATTTGCAATCCATAACGGAGTCAACTAAAATATAAAAAATACCCCTATATAAAGTTGAAAATTATTTATTAACCACAAGGGATTATATATATATTGAAAATCATAAGGGGAGTATATGGTAAAACACTAAACTATAAGAGAGTTATATGGTAAAATATAAAATCATACTAGGTTAGGGTGTTATGCATATTATGTTTATATATTTTAGTCACTTCAGTTATTTTAGTTTTTAAACAACGGTAATTTCGACATTTTTTTAGGTTCCATTACGGATTATCATTTTCGTCACTTTGACACTTTAATCCAAACTATAAGGAAATTATACATAGTTTTTAAAACTAGAGAGGGTTATGCGGAAATTAGCTATACCACATGACGGTAAACTGTAATTTACCTTAGGTTAAATATGGACTTGTAGGAAATTGATTGACAAATCCATGCAAGCGCATAAGGTCTATCATAGTGATAAATTACTTGGAGTATTTTAGGGTAGAATCTACAAGGACAATTTAATTCTCTACTCTAATTATTCTAACAAAAATAATAAAATTTAAATTCAAGGAGTTGTAATTACTAACTAAGCAATAAAGTAATGATCAAATCAAGTCAAGTACTATTGAGAAAACAATACATGCGAATTTAGGGTTTCAAGTTTTAATCCAGCATTTGAGTCAATTATCTAGTTAATTTCTTAACAAACCATGAATGTATCATACAATTATATTTTAGATTATCTCTCGATACCTTTAAAGTGTGTCTAATTAAATCCTATGTCTCTCTTGAGTTTACAAGTATTTAATTAAAGAGTAAATCTTTCCTACACTGACGGTGTATACACTATCATCGTTGGTTTCATGACATGTGTGCAAAAGTTGAATTTTAAATTCAAATTTTGCATAGTTATCATTTATCCAACACTGATAGTGTATATAAGTGCATTGTACAAATCCTAAGTGTATATAAGTGCATTATACAAATCTAACCTATACTGTCAGTATAGGTTAGATTAATCCTTAATAAAATCCTTTAAGAATTTTGGTGATATAAGTGCATTATACAAATCCTAACTTACTCTTGTGATTAGCCTAAATATGTTTATCTATCTAGTGCACAACTGAATCTTGCTTCTCAATTTGATACAAACCCAAAAATCATGTCTATCATGATCAAGCACAAACACGTAATTAAAATCAAGATAGGTAAATTATAGCAAAAGATAAGAAATTAAACTAGAAAAATGAATCAAATTTCTTCATAAAAATCCAAAACCCTAGAAGTAAATTTAGTTTAGTTCAGCATAATTAGAAAATTAAAACCACGAATCCAAAGAGTTACTACAAAGATAAGAAAAAGAGTAAGAAAACTTCTCAGTTGCTCGCTCTAGTCCTCTCGTTGTGTGCTCCTTGATTCGCTCATGTTTGATCTTGATTTTTTAAGAATAAACTATGAAAAAATGTTAGAACTAAACTAGGCTAATTTTTCTAATCCTTTAAAAATGACCTAGAACACCCCTATTTATAGTTTCTTAACGTAGTATCCCAAACGGGGTAGGATTAGGCTTATTGGAACTGAAAAACAACGTTTCCATGCATTTTTTTCAACGAAGACAGGCCCAAAATCTAATGCCAGTCATTGGGACTAGAGAAACTCCAGTGTGAAGACCAAACTGATAATTAGTACCAGTTATAACAAATCCACATACAGATCACTAGGGATCCACGATATGGATCCTCTTTGAAGCCAAAAACTCTATCAACAAGGCCGAATTAGTTCTTAGTCGAAATATACAATTTGTAGCTCTATGAATTAACTTTCTAATGCCATAAGAATCATATCATTTGGAAGTCTGAACGTTGAGATATGTCCAAAATATTGAGAATTGGTCAGAAGATCATCAAAGCAAAACTATACTTCAATAATTTGGACTTTTGACTATGAAAACGTGAGAACTAATCTTTAATATTTTCATAATAATTATAGAGCATTCTCTTAGTTTCAAAAGGAATCAAGAATCATCTCAATCCAATTTTTGTATTTCAAGTTATTGCCAAAATGCTTTAAAAAGTTAATTTTGCCAAACCCCCTTCCTCTTCGCTTTTCTTTTTCGCACTACATTTTTGGTCCATTTTCTCCCCAATTAAGCCCTTCACCTATTAGAACAATATGAGAACAAAACTAGGTAGTTTCTATTAAAAATAAGGCTCAAATAAACTAATTAGCTAGTAACTTATGCATATAAATGCACTACAATCTACGTCCTATCAAAAGTACATTCATCAGGAAGCCAAATAAAAAGATTCAGGAGAAGAAGAAGCTCCCTAGGACTTGGAAACTTTGATTGATGATAGTATTATGTTCCAAAGGAGCAAAAGCGATTTAACTTAGTAAATTACGATCTTGAAATTTTTTATATTTTTCAGAGCTGCTCATAATTTTTTAGAACTGATAGGTTGTAATTTCAGCATTTATTTTATTATTAATTCCTCCTATTACCTGACTTGATGTGGATTAATTGCGGGATTCTACTCATTTTTAGTATTTTGCATTTATTTCAGGGAGTAGAACGAAAATATGATAACAAGTGCCAAGTTTGACAGAAAAGATGTCCAAGCCACAGAGCTTATTCCAGGGATATTGTTGGCAAAGAGGATATGATGCCCATTTTGGTAATTTTCGCAAGAAAGGACGGACGGAGGGCTTCTCCCTCCTGGGGAGCCGCCGCAATAAGAAGGAAGAAAAAGGATCAAAAAGGGGGCTGGCTTTTATGCTTAGTTTTTCGTCTTTAGCTTAGCAAAGAAGATTGTTGACTTTTCCTGGGAGTTTACCTTTTTGCTTTTGAGACTTACGAATGTCAGGAGCTTAGCCATCCTTGGCTTTGACTTTTTCTTCTTCTTTAGCTACTTTCAGTATTTCTCTTCTTTTCCTTTGTGCGTGGAACAGAATGGAAGCCATGAATGGCCTTCTGTAGCTTTTCTATTTATTCAGTATTCGGACGAATTGGATTGTCCAAATTTAGACGGACGATGGCTACGATTTCCTTTGCAATTTTGTCTGAGGTTTACGCATCAAATATGAACTAAATTCCTCCTTTCTAGCCAAGGAGCAACGAAGGCTCTGGTTCGCCTAAAAATTGTGAGATCGATTTAATTTAATCTTCTCCTTTTATCTATTGGTATTCGCATATTCCCTGATTGCTATGCTTATGGTTATTTAATTGATTGGTTGTCTTGGATCCGGATAATTAATTGATTGGGTAGTCTATTGTCAATGGGGGTATTAAATCCGTAATTGTTTAATTACCTCAAAATAGTGACAACTGGCACGATTAGATTCGTGTCAGGGGGATACGCGGGCTAATCTAAAATAACCCTGGTAGTGCGTTATTTGGTTAGAATAGGGCTCCTCTAATACGTAAGGCAATTGGGAAATTAAATCTTACGGGCGTACCTAAGATTATTTCTTAATTAGAGCAGTGATTAACGGGCGTACCTTGATCACCGACACAGTAAGGAGGGGTTGACTGTCATCGCTTGTTTGGCAGTTATAACCTATTTATCAGTAAATGATTGGAATTGGCTTGCATCAATGATCAATTAGGTGAACCATTGCTGAAGTTACTTCTTGGCTAGCTCATTAATTAATATTATCTTGGTTTTAGTGAATTGCCATCTGATTTTTAGTTGCCTACTTTATTTTACTTTTAATTGTTTTCTTGTTTTAATTGATTTGGATCTTTACTTATTGTTGCTTTAAGTTCAGGGGATTGTTATTTAATTTCTAGTTAGTTAGTTATTTTTATTTTCTTACTTGAATTTATTTGACTGTCATCGTTCCTATAAAATCACCCCCTGCGTTACTTTGGATTTCTTAAGAAACAAATATACCCAGTCCCTGTGGATACGACCCTACTTGCCCTGTCTGCAAATTCATAATTCCTTGCAAAAATAAATAACCATTCCATTCGGGTATATCGGATCAAGCAAACTCTTCGGGAACAGGGTGAATCAAGTAACCTATTGCACACCTAGAGTCCCTGCTCCAGTACTTGGAATTGGGTTTGGTCATTTTAACTGGCAATTAGGTTTAATTTTATTATTGTGCAGGCTTCGACAACCTGTCAATTTTTGGCGCCGTTGCCGGGGACTGACGTTATTATTTGTTTCTTTTTAAATTCATTTTTTGTCCTAATCTTCTGGTTTTCTTCTAGTGTATGCCTCGATCTTCTCGTACAGGTGATTTGATTTTTGACCCTGAGGTAGAGAAGATCGCGCGTAGAACGAGAAAGGAAACCAGATAGCTCAGAGAGGAGCACTCCAGTGCTACATCTCAGAGACCTGAGTCAGGAGTTGAACCAACAGATTCATTTGGTGGCACTTCGAGTGACTCGGAGCAAGAAGAAATCTCCATGGCTAATGCACGAACATTAAGGGAGTTGGCTGCCCCTAATTTAAATCAGCAGCCTTTGTGCATTACTTTCCCGAGTTTGAGTGAAAACACTTCATTTGAGTTAAAATCTGGTCTGATTTCTCTTTTACCCTCTTTTCATGGTTTACCAGGTGAGGAACCGTATAAGCATCTGCAGGAGTTTGATGTCGTGTGCAACAGTATGAAGCCCCCGGGCATTACAGAAGAGCAGATAAAAATGAGGGCATTTCCCTTCTCCTTGAAAGATTCTGCGAAGGACTGGCTGTACTACCTGTCACCAGGTAGCATCACCACGTGGGACCAATTGAAGAAAAAATTTTTGGATAAATATTTTCCTGCGTCCAGGGCTGCAAGTCTGAGGAAAGAAATTTGTGGGATCAAGCAGCATTCAGGGGAGTCACTCTATGAGTATTGAAAACGGTACAAGAACTTGTTGCACAGTGTGCCCCCAACACCAGATAAGTGAGCAGTTGATCATACAGTATTTTTATGATTGGCTCCTTTTCGGGGACAGGAGCATAATTGATGCTGCAAGTGGAGGGGCACTGGTGAACAAAACCCCTCAAGAAGCACGGGAGTTGATAGAGAGGATGGCAGAGAATTCACAACAATTCGGTACGAGAGAGGATTGTTTCAATACGCAGGGTGAATGAGGTAGAGACACCCTCCATGCAGCAGCAGCTAACTGAGTTGACCGCGTTTGTTAGGCAACAGGCTGTGAGAAATGCATCACAAGCCAGGGTATGCGGGATTTGCACTGGTATAGGTCACTCTGCAGATATGTGCCCAATGATTCAGGAAGAAACTGCAGAACAGGTGAACATGGCTGACCACGCGCCCGCGCCAAGGAAGCAGTACGACCCTTACTCAAGCACCTACAACCCCGGGTGGAGAGATCATCCCAACCTCAGTTATGGAGGGAATAGGCAACCCAACTTTACACCGAACAGGCAGTCTAACTTTGTGCCAAATAAGCCACCAGGGTACCAGCAGCAATACCAATCCCGACCACCTCCGCCCCCAAGCTCTGGTCCATCTTTGGAGGAGATGATGAAACAAATGATGACAACCATGGCGCAAAATCAACAAATGATGACAACCATGGTGCAAAATCAGCAAAGGACGGACTCCGAAATGCAGGATATAAGGAATCAGATAAGTCAAATGGCCACAACAATCAACCGTTTGGATTCCCAGAACCAAGGTAAATTGCCATCTCAGCCCGAATTAAATCCGAAGAACGTAAGCGCAATGACCCTAAGGAGCGGGAAGGAAATTCAGGGGCCTGAACCTGTGATCCCTAAGGATAAAGATGAGGAAAAGATCGAAAATGAGCTTGAAAGGGAGGACAACAATGGTGCAGATCTAAAGGTACTTCCCGACCCAATAATTACAGCTAAAACTAACCCGCCTCCTTTTCCTAGCAGGTTGGAAAAATCAAAAAAGCAGGATAAGGAAAAGGAGATTTTGGAGGTTTTTCGCAAGGTTGAGATAAATATCCCTCTCTTAGACGCAATCAAACAAGTACCAAAATATGCCAAATTCCTAAAGGACTTGTGTGTCAACCGAAGGCGATTGAGGGGAGATGAACGGGTTATTGTTGGGGAGAATGTGTCAGCGGTCCTGCAGAGAAAGCTTCCACCCAAGTGCGGGGACCCAGGTATGTTTACTATCCCCTGTAGGATAGGGAACACTGTGATTAGAAGGGCCATGTTGGACTTGGGAGCATCAATTAATGTCATGCCTAAATCTATATATGCCTCTCTAAAGCTAGGTCCATTAAAAGAAACTGGAATAATCATTCAATTAGCTGACCGCACTAATGCATATCCTGATGGGTTGGTTGAAGATGTGTTGGTGAAAGTTAATGATTTGGTGTTTCCAGCTGATTTTTATGTACTTGATATGGATGATGATCACTCCCCCGATCCCTCACCTTTGTTGTTAGGTAGACCCTTTATGAGCACAGCACAAACAAAAATTGATGTTAATAAGGGTACCTTATCCATGGAATTTGATGGGGAAATTGTGCACTTTAATATCTTTGATACTATGAAATATCCCTCAAACTCCAACTTTAGCTCAGTTTTCTCTGTGAGTGCTATTGACCCTGCGGTGCAGGAAGTATTTGAAACTGTTGGCAGGGACGAGTTGGAGGTAGCTTTGACCAAGCACCTCGAGTTGGAAACAACTCCTGAGGTGGAGTGGAGTGAAGATCAAAAATGCACAATAGGTGCATTACACTCATTGCAGACCACCACGAAAAGGTATGAAGTCTTACCTATTTTTACTCCCGAACCTCACCTGAGGGTATTGCCATCTGTGGTGCAGGCACCTGTACTGGAGTTGAAACCTCTACCAGAGCACCTGAAATATGCATATCTGGGTGATAATGAGACACTCCCGGTGATTATCTCATCGGCACTGTCAAAAACCCAGGAGGAGAAACTGATCCGGGTCCTTAGAGAGCATAAAGAGGCGATAGGTTGGACAATTGCGGACATTAAGGGAATCAGCCCGGCCATCTGTATGCACCGGATTAGACTAGATGAGGATGCCAAACCTGTTAGGCAGGCTCAAAGGAGGCTCAATCCCCTCATGATGGAAGTTGTAAAGAAAGAGATTTTAAAATTGCTAGATGTGGGGATCATCTTTGCAATATCTGATAGCCCTTGGGTGAGTCCGGTCCAGGTAGTCCCAAAGAAGGCAGGAGTGACGGTAGAGGCTAACCAAACGGGTGAGCTCGTGCCAGTGCGCAAACCCACTGGATGGAGGCAGTGTATAGACTACCGTAGGCTAAACGCCGTCACTAAAAAGGACCATTTCCCTCTCCCTTTCATTGATCAGATGGTTGAACGTCTAGCTTGTAGGGCTTACTATTACTTTTTGGATGGATTTTCAGGATATTTTCAGATAGCAATTGCACCGGAGAATCAAGAGAAGACAACCTTCACGTGCCCGTTCGGGACCTTTGCCTATAGACGAATGCCATTCGGGTTGTGCAATGCACCTGCAACATTTCAGAGGTGTATGGTAAGTATTTTTTCTGAATATGTGGAGAAGATAATTGAAGTTTTCATGGATGATTTCAGTGTGTATGGTGATAGTTTTGATACATGTCTAGATAACCTGAAATTGATCCTGATAAGGTGTATAGAGACTAATCTTGTGCTTAATTGGGAAAAATGTCATTTTATGGTTGAGCACGGGATAGTCCTGGGTCATATTGTATCGTCTAAGGGCATCGAGGTTGACAGGGCTAAAATAGATATTATATCTGCTTTGCCTTACCCCGCTAGTGTGCGGGAGGTACGTTCTTTTCTTGGTCATGCAGGTTTTTATCGAAGGTTCATCAAGGATTTTTCAAAAATTGGGGCCCCGTTGTTCCAACTCTTACAAAAGGAGGTGACCTTCGAATTCAATGACAAATGTGAGAAAGCCTTCGACAAGTTGAAAGAGTTGTTGACCTCACCCCCAATCATCCAGCCCCCTGACTGGAGTCTACCATTTGAGATCATGTGCGATGCCAGTGATCATGCTGTAGGGGCTGTATTGGGGCAGCGAGTAGGAAAGGCAGCTCACGTCATCTATTATGCATCCCGCGCCCTGAATGGGGCCCAGTTGAATTACTCCACTACTGAGAAAGAGCTGCTTGCAGTTATTTTTGCTCTAGAAAAATTCAGGTCATATCTGTTAGATGCTAAAGTGATTGTATTTTCTGATCATGCAGCATTAAGGTACCTGATGACCAAGAAAGATGCAAAGCCAAGGCTCATCAGGTGGATATTGCTACTATAGGAATTTGACCTGGAAATAAGGGATAAAAGGGGTTCAGAGAATTTAGTAGCTGACCATCTGAGTCGTATACCCGTTGGAGAGGATAAGGAACCATTGAGGGATGCATTCCCTGAAGAGCATTTATTTTCTTTAAATTCTCAATTGCCTTGGTATGCCGATCTGGTCAATTATTTGGTAACTGGTAGTTTTCCTGCAGGTTGGCCAAAGTCGAAGAGGGATAAATTGAAAAGCGACGCCAAGTATTTTATCTGGGACGACCCGTACCTATGGAAGAGGTGTGCAGATCAAGTGATGCGGAGATGTGTAAGTGAAATGGAATTTCAATCGATTTTAGCTTTTTGTCATACTTTTGCCTGTGGAGGTCATTTTGGACCCAAGAGAACTGCTCATAAGGTTTTAGAAAGTGGATTTTATTGGCCTTCACTGTTTAAGGATGCTTATGTGTTTTGTAAGTCATGTGATCGCTGTCAAAGGGTAGGTAATATAGCCCGTAGAGATCAAATGCCCCAAGTCCCGTTGATTTTTGTTGAAATTTTTGATGTTTGGGGTATAGATTTCATGGGGCCTTTTCCTACTTCATTTGGTTTTCTGTATATTTTGCTGGCAGTTGATTATGTGTCTAAATGGGTGGAGACTAAGGCCACTCGGACTAATGATTCGAGAGTAGTTGCAGATTTTATCAGGGCTAATATTTTTGTACGATTTGGAATGCCAAGAGCTATTGTCAGTGATAGGGGAACGCACTTCTGCAACAAAACCATTGCTGCGTTGTTTCGCAAGTATGGTGTACTCCACAAGGTCTCAACGTCGTACCACCCTCAGACCAATGGTCAACCGGAGGTATCGAACCGGGAAATCAAATCCATCTTGGAGAAAATGGTGCGCCCCGATAGGAAAGATTGGAGTCAACGGTTGGAGGACGCACTCTGGGCCTATCGGACGGCGTACAAGACTCCTATAGGGATGTCACCGTACAGGTTGGTATTTGGGAAGCCTTGTCACCTTCCAGTAGAGTTCGAGCACAAGGCTTTTTGGGCGATAAAGCAATGCAACATGAACCTAGAGGAGGCCGGTACCCAACGGAAGTTGGATTTGCAAGAGTTGGAGGAGATTCGGAACGAAGCCTACGAAAATGCATTAATTTATAAGGAGAGAAGCCGGACATTTCATGACCAACAAATTTCAAGAAAAACATTTGAAGTTGGTCAGAAGGTCATCCTATACCAATCAAGGCTCAAGTTATTCCCAGGTAAGCTACGTTCCCGTTGGATTGGACCTTTTATTGTTACTCACGTTTTTCCATATGGTGCAGTTGAAATCCGAAGTGCTAAGACAGACAACAAGTTTGTGGTGAATGGACACCGTCTCAAACACTATTACGAAAGTTTTTTAGATGGAGAAGTGGAGACAATACATCTAGACGCACCACCGTGTCTTGATCAGTGACACTTTACCATGTCTAGCCAAAGACATTAAAGAAAGGCGCTCCTTGGGAGGCAACCCAATTTTTCTTTTTAATTGTTTGTTCAATTTCGTGTGGTAGTTTAGATGTATTCTACTTGAATTCGATTGATTTTGGGTTTCAGTTTTCGTTTTTGCTGATTTATAGGTGCCCTTCAGTCATGACGCGCCCGCGTGGTGATGTGCAAGAAGCTCACGATCAGAAAATTCAGAAACTTCTGGGAGCTCTCTTTCCCTCATGACGCGCCCGCGTGGTGATGTGCAAGAAGCTCACGATCAGAAACTTCTGGGAGCTCTCTTGCCCTCATGACGTGCCCGCGTCACGTTCACGGGAAAGATAGGGATTCAAAAAAGAAAAAATAAAAATAAAAGAACAAAAATAAAAATTTCTTATCACCGTAGATTTAGTTTCCAAAATTTCAAAAAAAAAAAAAGAAAAATAAATAAAATCAATTTCTCTCTTTTTCTTTTTCTTCTTTTCTTTTCTTTCTTTTCTTTCTTTTTCTTTCTTTCTTTCTTCTTCTTTCCCTTTTCTTTCTTTCTTCTCCCCTGTTTCCTCTTCTTCTCTGTTGTCCGATTCCCTTTGCCCGCCGCCCAACTCACGCACGCTGCCACACACCCACGGCCCCGCTGCCCCCCACATCCGTTCGCCGCCCACGGACGTCAACCCTCCGCCAGATCTGCTTCGCTGCTGAAGCTCCATCGACGCCGCCGCTGCTAAATCTCCACCGTCGCCCACGCGACTTCCTCCGCACGTGGCCACAAGCCCACGGGTACGCGCAGCAGCCTCTGTCCAGCAGCCGTGCTCTGCACACGGACACCGCCATCTACTTCCAGCCCGTCCGCCACCTTCCACTCCTGCCAGCAACTCCTCGAAAAGGCCCGCGACTCCAGTGGCCGGCGCAGCCGCCACTTCCCTCACGCTCCAGCCGCGGCCACACTGCGAGCCACCGCCGCTCTCTCGCGGCTGCCCAGCTCTGCTCCTCCACCCATTGCGCGCCGCCGTGGGCTGCCTCCCCAATTCCAGCTCTTCGCGCACTACCCAGCTGCTCTGCACGCGGAGCTCTCCTCTCTTCGATTCGCCACCAGCCGCGCGCCTCCCTCGGCCCTTCCCCGCTACTATCCCATTTCGTTTGGCTACCCTCTACGGTGAAGGTATTTGGAAGCTGTTCCTCAAATTCTTAATATTGCTTGGTATTGTTGGGGTTGCTTAATAGTGGTGTCGTTGCTTATTGGGGGTTATTTCTTCAATTGTGTGATTTCCGCCAGTGGTACTGGATGGTCTATTTTTGCTTGGAACTGCTATTTCTCTTGGGTTGTGTTAAATTGTGAAATTAATTGGCCAACTGGAGCCATTTGTTGGGACTTTGGGTGAGCTGAATTGCTGTGATTGTTTGTTGACTTTGGGGGACACTTTGAACCTCACGTTGCTTGTGGACATTGGTTGACTCATTATGAATTGCTGGGCACTATTTTGCTTGAATTGCTGGATAATTCGCTGAGGTTTCTTTTGGGATTTTAGTCGAGTTATTTCTGCAATTTCTTGATGCTTTAGAGAGACTGGCCGCGTGCATTACTTGTTGAGATTGGTAATATTCAGTTTAATTACTTGTTAAATTGCTGATTTGGTAGGAGCCTTACTGTATCGGGCTACTTATTGACTGCGGTGGACTGGCATACTTGTTGGGGTTACTTTCATTGCTATAGTCACTGAGCTCATACCAGTTGGTTCGCCATCTGTGGGGCATTGGGCATTGCTTCTTGCTCAAACTCCTCTTTTTGTTCTTATTGGGTTACTACTGGGCATTCTTGCTTTGTTCTGCTGAGTTTCCTTTGCTAGTTCCATTTGCTGGTTTCTATACCTGTTGGAGCTTCTGTAGCTTTGAGCTAACTGTTGAGAGACATGGTGAGACCAAAATCCTCCTCTAGGTCTAGGGCCTCTCAGTCTCAACCCCCTCCACAAGCCTCTATTCCTGTCAACTCACCTACCAACCTACCCTCCTCTTCTAGTGTTCGAACCCGTTTGGGTAGGGGTAGGGGTGCTCAGGTAGATACCCCTGCTCACTTTGGGGGGCACTTAACATTTACCAGACCCGCCGATCGGCAGAGATACGCTAAGGTCTGTGAGAGGCGTATTATACCCTGCAAGTCTTGTCACAAAATCACTATGACTGCCCTGTGTATACGTGAGGAGGTCAATCAGATGTTTACCGCCATTGGGTGGTGCCCGTATCTTGATATCTCCTGCCCTGCTTTTGTTGAGCTGATTCGGGAGTTTTACTCCACCTTTGAGTTCGAGTTGCCTACGAGATACACCGTTGAAACACCAAATGTCATTCATTTCCGTCTAATGGGTAGGGAGTTCAACTTTTCCATTACCCATTTCAATCTGGCATTTGGATTTATCACGAGAGAGTATGCTGAAACTAGGGAGTATGCGGAGAGTGCCTGTGATTACATAGAACCATTTCTCTCCCAATACCATGATGTGTGGGAGGAAATGTCAGTTGATCGACACCGCTACGACCCTTCTAGGTCTAGGAGCTCCTTTCTTAAGGATCCTACTGCCCGCTATGTTCAGCGATTCTTAGCCTACAGCTACTCAGGGCGCAAGGACAGCTCCGGTATACTCTCTCGACCTGAGTTTTTCTTCCTCTGGAGTATGAAGAACAATATCAAGGTCAACTTGGGGTGTTGGTTGGCTGCACAGTTCAAGACTGTTTTGACCAAGAAGAACAAACCTCTGATTCTTGGGTCCTACATTACCCACTTGGCGACGCAGTTGGGAGTTCTTAGTCTGGAGGACCACGACTTACATTTGGCTTTCGAGATGGAGCTCCTGGACGTGAACTGCTTAGAGAAAATGGGAGTCGTCGAGCGCCTGCCCAATGGTTTCCACCAGTTTACCCCTCCAGGCCCAGTTCGAGCTCCGGGTGCACGGCCTTCAACGCAGGCGGGGCACTCTTCATTCCCTGGGTCGGCCGAGGACACCGCTGGGCCGTCATCTTCTACGCCACCTCCACCATATGGGTCAACTGAATGGCAACAACTCTGGGAGCGGGTTCAGAATTTGGAGGCTCGAATGCTCAACGTCGACCTCAATGTAGCGGGCATAGCACAGAATTTGGCGCAATTTCTGCATCATACGGGCTTTCCTTCTCCAGCTCCACCTCGCCCACCTCTTTGACCGGATTTCAGGGAAGTGTTGCTGTCCTCTCACCCACTTTTGTTGGTTATTTGTCACATTGAGGACAATGTGTCCTATAGGTGTGGGGGGGGCTAATGGGGTGCTAGTGTTTTTAGTTTTCTTTAGTTTTTAGTTTTATTTCTAGTTGCTCATTTTCTTTCTTTCTTCTTGGTGCTTATCTCTCCTGAAAAAAAAAACAGAAAAGGAAAAGAGAAAAAAATTGATTGGATGTTGGCTCATTGACTCTAATTCTACTTTTGCCAAGTTTTTAAAATAAGTATGTATCGGGTTGATGTGGTTGGATCCAAGATATCTCCTTGGTGAATATCGGATTGCTTGGCTCTTTTGATTTCTTTGTTAACTTTTCTAGGCGTTGGGAATGACTGTTGGCATTTTAAGGTGAACTGGTCCAATATTGACTCCAGTTCTCCATGTTTGGCAATAATGAGGCGAGCTGCCCCTATGCTTAGTTGCTAGTGTTGGTATTTCGTGTTTTTGGCTTTGTTTGGCTGTGAATAATCTGGACTGTACTCCGCTATTAGTCACTACTGAGTAACCGGGATCTGCACCTAAAAGTGTCGATTCTCGCGTCAAAAGGTGGTACTTTCTATGAGTACGTGGTCGTATAGCGGTAGAAGCTGAGTAACCGGACTCCTTCATCTAAAAATGTTGGAGTTCACGTCAAAAGGCTCCGGCGGCTAGAGACTAAGTCTTCTTGTGTCAAATATTATGATTGCTTGAAAAAACGTAAAACAAAAAAAAGAAAAAGAAAAAAAGAGAATAAATAATAGGAGAGCTTGCTGGTTTATGGACTTAATATGGGGACTTGTGTGAATATTTGGACCATTAGCTGATAAATGTTGCGTGCCATTCCTTTTCCTTAGATTAGTTAATTTGGAAATTGAAGGAGTTTGTGGTTTATAGGCTAACTGGGGGGATGCCTCTCGGATTTTAATTACTAGTGCCCGATATGTGGTTCTTTCTTGAATATCTTGGCAATTTGGTAGATTGGGCAATGACCATTATCGAATTTTGGTGTCTTATGCTTGAGGACAAGCATGGTTTAGGTGTGGGGGGAATTGATAGGCTGCAATTTATCTATTTATTTTATTATTATTTTCCCCTATTACCTGACTTGATGTGGATTAATTGCTGGATTCTACTCATTTTTCTTAATTTACGTATACTTCAGGGAGTAGAACGAAAATATGATAACAGATGCCAAATTGACAGGAAAAGATTTCAGATGATAAAGCTTGTCCCAGGGGCACTTTTGGAAGAGGAGATGTCACGCCCATTTTGGTAAATTTCGCAAAGGAATGACGGACGGAGGGCTTCTCTTCCTGCTGTGAGCCGCCGCAATTAAAAGAAGAAAAAGAGGATCAGATGCGGGGGCTGGCTTTTGCTGAGTTTTTCGTCCTGTAGCTAGTTTCAATTTTTGACTTGGCTTAGCCTGGAATAGCCATTCTCACGTATGTGAGGAAAAAGTAGGATCAGCCTTGACTTTTCCCTTTGTAGCTTTTAGGTGTTTTCTTTTTCTTCTTCCGTCGGATGAGCCGACAAGCAAGGACAGTCCATTGTACTCTACAACTTTACTGTGCTTTATTGTTTTGATCGGATTGAAGTTGGGCATTTCCTGAATTGATGGCCGCAGCTCTCTTTACAATTTCTGGTGGGTTTAGCTCATCAAGTATGAACTAACTTTTCCCTTCTAGTCAAGGAGCAACGAAGGCTCTGGTTCGCCTAAAATTGTGAGATCGTTTTAATTTAATCTTTTCCTTTTATTTATTGGTATCCGCACATTTCGTGATTGTTATGCTTATGGTTATTTAATTAATTGATTGTCTTGGATCCAGATAATTAGTTGATTGGGTAATCTATTGTCAATTAGGGCATTAAATCCGTAATTGTTTAATTGCTCTAAAATAGTGACAACTGGCATGATTAGATTTGTGTCAGGGGAATACGCGGGCTAATCTAAAATAACCCTGGTAGTGTGTTGTTTGGTTAGAATAGGGCTCCTCTAATACGTAAGGCAATTGGGGAATTAAATTCTATGGGCGTACCTATGATTATTTCTCAATTAGAGTAGTGATTAACGGGCGTACCTTGATCACCGACACAGTAAGGAGGGGTTGACTGTCATCGCTTGTTTGGTAGTTATAACCTATTTATTGATGAATAATGGGAATTGCCTTTGCTTCAATGATCAATTAGATGAACCATTGCTGAAGTTTTTCCTTGGCTAGATCCTTAATTATCACTCGTTTGATTTTAGTAATTTGTTATTTAATTTTTAGTAGTTTTTTAGATTTTATTTGGATTTCTTTGAGTGTCACCTTCTACACAAAAAACACCCCCCTTTGTCACTGTGAATTTGAAGAGAAACAATTACTCCCAGTCCCTGTAGATTCGACCCTGCTTACCGCTATCTACAGAAATTATTTTTAGTTTGAGCAGGTTTTATTATTGCACAGGCTTCGACAACCTGTCAGAGACATTCTCACTAGAAGTTAGGAAGTTTACCTTAGTACTCCCATTGAACTCTTCACCTTTGTCCTGTTTTCTATCTTCTTCTTCAATGCGCAACCTTGCCATCAGATTTGCTATTGTCAATTCTTGTTGCTTATGACGTAGCCCTTTCTGAAAATCTTTCCATGATATTGGAAGTTTGTCAATGATGGCTGCAACTTGCATTTGTGGATCGACTTTGACTCCTTCAGATTCAATCTCATGGACAATCATTTGCAAGTCCTGAACTTGCTCTAGTACTGACTTGTTTTCCACCATTTGAAACTTGAAATAACGGCTACAAGCATATTTTTTCGAGCCTGCTTCTTCAGTATCATATTTTTGTTGCAATGCTCTCCAAATTCTTTTTGCTGAAGTATAAGATGAAGAATAAAAATCATAAAGTTCATCAGACAAACAATTAAGGATATAATTTCTGCAATCTTCCTCATCATTTCCCATTTTTGAAGTTGTTTGGCATGATTCTCCCTTTCTTCATCAGTCATGGAACTGGTGTCTATCTTTTTTGGATTCTTTGTGGCTAAGACCCAGGCAACCTTCATTAGCTTCAAATAGAACATCACTTTCTTGGCCCACCTTTTGAAGTGTTGGCCACTAAGGCGAAATGGTTTGATGAGATCACTAGATCCAATAGTGGTAGCGTTTGCAACATTGCTTGCAACCTCCATGGTACTCCGAATCGTCTTAAATTGTTGTTCCTTTAGAACTTGATATGCACGATCAACCTGCAAAACAAAAGTCAAAGAAAAGAAATAAAGTAATTTCGGCTAGGTGAGGCGCGGATTAGGTCGCTCTCTTAAGATGATTCGCGCCCCTCTCGGGATTGTGCCCGGTGTAGAAGGTTGATGGCACGTTGATTCGCCTCTGGGATACAACAGCCCAGCCTATGCTGTTGCTTCTACTAAATCTACACAATTTAGAGAAGCTAAATCTCTTCTCAACACCTAACTAATGCCCAATAGAAGTGAGGAAGATATTTTTTTTAAGATAGCAAGAAAAGTGTCTCAAACTTGGTTGATAGTGATCTCTATTTATAGGCTAAAGCTTTAGGAGTATAGGAATGCCACCATTAAATGTAATAAATGTGTCATATTTTTCAGTTACAAAATTTGAAAAGGTTTAGGGCATTGTATACTAGTTAAAATTCAATAAATAAAATTCTTAAAATCTAATCATTACATAGGTTACAAAAACAAGACATAAATCTCATAGGTTATCCTTTTTAATGGTGATCTTGTAACTGAAAATTCATTTCAAATTTTGTAACTTATTGCATTTGAATTCAATACATAAATCTCATAGGTTACCCTTTTTAATGGTGCTCTTATAACTGAAAATTCATTTCAAAATTTGTAACTTATTGCAATTGAATTCAAAATAAGCATGTGAATGAATTCAAAATAATAATGATATTTTTAATAAAATATCCAACACCTTCATTTTCAAGGTGATGGGCTCCCAAAATTCCTTTGTTGCTGCGAACAAATTTCAGGAAATTGTTGAACTGGGAATTCATGGTGGACATGAGGTTCTTCATTTCATATGTTACTACTTGAATCCTTTCTTTTATAAATTTCCATTCCGAAATAGAAAGTTCCAGAATTTCTTGGATTTTTGCATCCTGTTTCCATAGTTATTCTTTGAGGGATTTCAACCTCGTCCCTTCCGCCATTATCATCGGCCTTGTATTGGTTCTAAGCTGGAGATTCAAGGATCACCAGCTCTGATACCAAATGTAATGAAGAATCAATTTGAAAGAGAAAATGAAGAAGAATCTGAGATGAGAAAAAGGGAAAAGTTTTATTCATCAACTACACAAAGCCCTATTCTTCTTCAGCAAGGCTTATTAATAGTCATTGCAAGGATCTCTGGTTGTTATTCTATTACTATAGTGGCCACGTCACCATACTATCCAATCCCAACTGAATTCACAATCAATACAACTGCCTCAATCCTTTTTATTTACTATTGGGCCCCTTTTATTAATTCTGATTCATTACATCATCTTGGGGAATAGGTACATGTAAGGGTATTCAACGGGGCATGATATTTGGTCAAATAACCAAAGCAACTAATTTCGTTCAAATAGATTGGTTAACCCTTTTAGCATTTTAATTTCGATTTGTCTAATGGCACCCATTAAGATGTATTTGAGGTATTAGATTTTAGAAATATAAGATTAATTAAGAAAAATGTGTAAATGTATGGGGATTAATTAGGGAGAGTGTATAAATGCAAGAGAGAGATAATTGTTAGTGTATGTATATATATGGCAGGTTGGATAGAATATACTTGTGTTGATGAGTGCCATATAGGCATCGTAGAGCACCTGTTAAAAAAACCCTTTTAATTTTAGGCAATAGTTATAATTTTAAAATTTTAATGGTTTGGGTTAATCATAGGGAATTAATAAAACAAAAACTAAAATGTAAAGAATATTATGTTAATCTTTAAGACATGTATAAACTACATTAAAGTAACACGAGTTACACATATTGCTTACACATAATATTAACTTGTATTCAATATTACTTTAGAAGTTAACTTTAATTCCTAAATCAATAAGGATTTTCCCAACGAGTACTTCTCGTTAGGAAACTTATTGAAACATCTAAATTGTACATATCTTGTCGTGTGAATATGTAAATTTACATTTATTGCTCCTCTTGTATTTAGATATTTTCTTATATAAATTTTATTTTTATTATAAAATTAACACTTGAAATTATCTTAACGATTTCCTGAGCCAAATCCAATAAATAAAGCAACACTACAAATCTCTTTGCTAAAACTATGGACACGGTTTTGTTTATTTGGCTTGGTTTAAATAATAGAATTTAACCACAATCGGGTAACCGTGTACTATTATACATGTGGTACAAGAGAAATTGACGCGTACTAACTTTTTAATCTAATTAGTCAACCCAACTGTCTTCTTAGCAGCGGAGTCTGGGGGGTCTTTACTTCTTAGCAGCGGGGCACCCTGTGGGGTTTCCTATCCCACATCGTAATGGGGGGGTTGGGTGTCTGGGTTAATAAGTCCCCTGGACGCCTTCAAAAGTTGCCGGCTTTTGAAGGTTGTTTGGGGATTTAGGTTTATTAATTCAAAAGTCTGAGTTTCTCAGCTTTAGATAAAAAAAAAAAAAAAAAAAACCCAACTATTTTTTCATTTAAAACTCCAACCAAATGAAAAGAGTCCCGAGAGTCAAGCTCGCTAATTTGACTCATCATCAAATCCCAATATTTATTTCTCGAAATTAAAAGACCAGTAAAATATATTGGTGGCCATAATGCCAAAATATAAAATAACAAAAATAGATCCCGTGCTTCAAAAAAAAAAAGAAGAAGAAGAAAAAACAAATTTAATCCTCCTTTTGTCAGACTAATTTGGTACTTCAAGTCTTTACAAAAATCTAAATGTTGATTAGCAAATAAATGTTTATTAACTAACAAAAACCCCTAAATATGTGTTTTTTGGGGTGTTTTTGAAAAATTTTGCTGTAGCAGAGTTTTTAGATTATATTTTGGAATATTTTCAGAAAATATTTTGGGATATTTAAGAGTATAAGAGTTTCTAAAATATATTTTGAGATTTTTTTTTAAATTTTAAAAAAATGTAAACTAATTTTTAGATTATCTTTTAGAGTACTTTTTAAAAATTTGAAAAATTAGTTTTTAAAAAACACTCCCATCCAAACAGAGCAGTAGTATATCATACTATATTTTTGGATCATCTTTATGTCGCCAGTACAGAAATTTTATAATATTTGTTCAAAATTTAAAGTGAAATATTAATTATAGTCCAGTCTTAGTAATCCCACTTTCATTATCATTTTTATCATATAATTTTCATTTTATTATATTATATGATAAAATAAACAGTGAGAGTGTGATTAATAAAAAGTTAAGTATAATTAATATTTTTATTTTTAAAAATCTACTTATTTTACATATGGTCGCGCAGCTCAACCTTTTTCTGAAGTTGTCATGTAACTGGATCTAGTCTTTTTTTTTTTTAAAGAAAGAAGAAGCTAGACCTAGAACTTATTTGATAATTCAATTTAATATTTAAAAATAGAATATCTAATTTATTTAACTTACATTAAATTTTTTAAGCAAAAGTTGATTCAAAAAAAGTGATAAATTATTTATTTATTATTTAACATAATATATAGTGAAATATATCAAATTTAATATTTAATAATTTAATAATTTAATAATTATAAATTATAAATTATAAATTTTAATTTTATGAAACGCACCGTAATATATGAGCATGCAAATTAATCATATGCTTTTCCATTTTATTTCATGAGGCTTTTTGGAAGCACAAAAGCCAAAACTCACAATGACCATTCTACCCCGATTCTTCCCCTGAAAGAAAACGAATTCAATCCTCCCGCCTTTTCAGGACTCTTCAGTTGACCAATTCAAACCCAAATTCATGCCCCCTTCCCAAAATATAAATACACTCTCACGACTCCCAACGCTCCCCTCCAACTGCACCCCTAGATCTACCCTTATTTACAAACATTACCCCTCCAACTGCCCCCCGTCCCCAGCAAGACCTTGAAATTTCCTCGAAATTCCCTCCCGAACAAAGTTCCCCTTTCCCGAGGTCAATTTAGCAATTTAGACCAAATCCAACACCTAATTTAATTCTATTTAATTTCCATATTAAATTAAACTTATCCACTAAGATTCCTACACCCGTACAATTCCTACTAGCTTCTTTCCTTAAACCGACTCTGCTTTTTTATTTTCTTTTTCTATTTTCTTTGTTAATAAATAATCCTCAAAGGGAATCCGAAAGTACCAAAAAGCCCCAACATTCAAGCCCTCAACATCCGGAACCCTAAAATTTTTCCGCCTCCGCCAGATCAACGTTCTTCTTTTATTCTTATCCAGCTCCTTCTTCCAAAAATAACCTTTTATCTTCTTGTTTTCTTCCGGTGGGGGGTTGACCTGACGCCGGCGTATTTATTTCAGATTAATCAGCTATTCGTCGTCTGATCGGAGTTTATATGTATATATTGTGTTTTTAGATCCGTGACGGTTGTAGAGATTTGTAGGCTGTAAGTTGTAGAGTGGAGCTTCTAGAAGGTTTTCGGTTTTTAAATTCACGCGCCTAGATCTGGAAGTTTTCGGCACGCGCCGGGATCTCACGACGGAGGGAAGTATGGTGGTGAATGGGCGGCCGGCGAAGCGGTTGAAGAGGCGCGTCACTGCGGATCTGAACGACTTCCTTACTTTTCCGGCGGCGTCTGGGGATTCGTCGACGGTCTCCGCGTCCTCCGCTTCCGGGCCGTTCAGAACTTGCGTTAGGAATTTTTTGTCCAAACATGCCTTGTCGCCGCCTCCTTCGTCGCTGTTCCCTCACCTGATGACGTGGCAGATACTCTTCCGAGTTGGAGACTTCACAGTCGCTGACAACGACGGATCCTCGCCGTCGCCGGCCGTAGTTTGCCTTGACGTTGTCGAGGAGGATGTCTCTAGATCGAGATCTATCTATTGCGACCAGTGTCGAGTCGTCGGTGAGTTGACTCGTCAAGTTATGCTTCCGGGTCACGCTGTTCTTAATATTATTCATGCATGACCATGCTAAGAATAATGCGGATTAGAGTGTGTTGCCTTGTTTTAGCATGTTAGAAATAGTTTTTGGATATTTTCTTATATTTTGGCTGAAATAGGAAAACGAAGCTCATTGCATACGGAAATATTTAACATCAATAAATCAATGTTATTTGTGGGAAACATTCTGGAAAGAAGTCATTAAAGGAGAGGTGGCTATATTTTAATTTTTCCTGTTATTTATTTGGCTTTCCTTTTCCCCCCTTTTGTTAGGTTGGAGTTCTAATCCAGTGTGCACGAAGAGATATCATTTTATAGTCAAAGCAGATGGCAATTCAATAGCTGGTTATAATAAAACGTGTCCTGGCTGCAGCGACACTCTTCACCTGTCGGAAGCTAGGTGAGAATCTGCTAGTTTTCGTACTTGGTATTGTGATGATTGAATTGTTTCCTTGCATGGTTGTTGAATAAAGCTAAGTTGTAATAGCCAAGTGGGATGCACCGTGATTATGTAACCATGTGTTTGATATTTCTATGGCGTGTGGGCGTGTTAAAATTGGGAAGAACTATTGACTGTTTGTTGGTAAGGTTTGGAAAGACGGTTAAAAAGTATTGAAGTTGTTGCATGTATTGATAACGATATAACCATGTCTTTGATGCGTTATGGTGTGTCTGGAAGGACATTCAAAAGTATTGGAAATTTGTTTGATGTCAATGTGTGTTTCTTGTTGTTTAAGTTTTGGGCCAAAGATCATGTTGCGACTATGTCAATGTTAGCATCGTTATGAAGCTAACAATCTATTTTGTGATTCTTTGACTTCTTTGTACTTACCAACTACTGCTTGGTAACAATGCTGATGTATTCTTATTGGTGTAATCTCGTTCTCCCAGGTGCAAGTCATGTAATCATGTCATGACGGCTGAAGATATTGAAGATTGGATATATAACCAACTAGAGGACACAACTCACCTTTTGCATGGCGTTGTACATGCAAATGGTTTTGGCCATCTTCTCAGAGTCAATGGCAGGGAAAGTGGTTCCAGGCTGCTTTCTGGATGTCATATCATGAACTTCTGGGACCGGCTTTGTAAAATACTTGGAGTAAGGTCAGGAGCCAGACTGTAGAAAGTTCTGTACCGTAATTAGTATTGTTATTCAGTCTCTCTTTGCAAGTTCAGTATCTATGAAGTCTTGTGGTTGATTTAGTGATTCATGATCTAGATAGACAGTTGGCTTTGACTTCTTGTGAACTGTGGACACTGTAATGGGGTTTCATTATTATATAACTACGCCATACAAGTAAATAACTTTCTCTCTTCTTCCGTGCACAAACAGAAAGGTTAGTGTGACAGATGTGTCAAAGAAGTATGGCTTAGAGTTCCGGCTACTTCATGCTGTTACCAATGGCCATCCATGGTATGGTGATTGGGGTTATGAGTTCGGTGCTGGTAGTTTTGCCTTGACATATGATGCCTATAGAATGGCTGTTGACAACCTTTCTTCTCTGCCACTGTCCACATTTTTATCACAAGGACGGAAACCTCGTACTCGTCTGCAGGATTTGATATCATTTTATCAGTCCCTATCGGAGCGCGAGCTTGTAAATATTAGAGACTTGTTTAGTTTTTTGATGACTTTGATCCATGATGTGCACAAGTCTCCTTCAAGGGTTGATGGTTTTACCTACAAGAAGCATCAATCTTATGACACCAGAGCCTTGTGTGCATGGACAAACAAAGACATTGCCCGTGTTGAGGACGCAATGTTTAGAGTATTAAGAGCTGTAACGGGGCCCAACTGGGTGAGCTGGCGTGCTCTGAGGGGTGCTGTTTGCAAAGTTGGACCTCCCGAGCTTCTGGACTATGTTCTCAAGGAACTCAAGGGAAAACAGGCAGCTGAAGGGTTGGTTGTTAATGCCCAACGTATTCCTGATTCTGGTGCTATGGAGTTCAGGTGAGTGATCATTCTTATGCTTGTCGTGGAATGCGGCCAGTGCTTGTGGCTGAAGTTATGGAAAATGAAGTTATTTACTTTCTTCCTATTTTGCTTGTGAGATGAATATTGATTCTCTTTCTGCAGACTTGAGCATGGAAATATACCGTCGACTGTAAATAAAACATTGAATTGCTTCCCTGCATCAAATTACCCATCTGAAGAACATCTCCTGCGGGATCTCAGATATTTGTATGAAGCGATGCTTCACCCTCAGACCATGGCATCTTATGTTCCTCAGGCAAAAAGAGATGTTGCATGTGATTCTGCTAGAACTCTTCTTGATTGCAAGCAGTTTGTTAAAGATTACCAGCCCGAGAAATTCTTGCTGGCATCAAAACCTTATGCAATTCAGTTGCTGTGTGAGGTGGATCTTATGGAACACAGTGATGAACATGCAAAAAATCCACCTCCGGAGCTGCTGATTCTGTCCTCCGATGCAACCATTTCTGATCTCAAGCTTGAAGCTTCAAAGGCTTTCCAAGACGTATATTTGCTATTTAAACGATACCAAGCTGAAGAACTGGTTGGCTATGGCGGTGTAGTTGACTCTACCCAGGTAAAGCTCTTGCTAGGGTCAGCTGAATTTGTCAGAGTGAGAGGAAAATGCTTCGGGAAAAGTAGTTTAAGCAAGTATAGAATGGAAAGGGGCGTCGAGAGGTGGACAGTGGATTGCAATTGTGGGGCAAAAGATGATGATGGAGAAAGAATGCTGGCTTGCGATAGTTGCGGTGTATGGCAACACACGAGGTGTACCGGAATTCAGGACTCTGAAGCTGTTCCTTTGAAATATGTTTGCCTTAGATGCAGATATGCCAGTCAAGCAATGAAAACCACTGGGCCATGCAAAGGCAAGACGGCGAATGCTGCTGTTGGTGCTGCTGGTATCGGCTATGGGAAGAGCTTGGCAAACCCTGTCTGAAATGCGCTTAGATTTTGTAATTGTAAAGTTTTTTTTTTTTTGCCTGAAGGTCAGCAAGAACGTGTACATATTTGACTGTGGCCTTTTAGAATATAGAGTCAGCGCACGAGTGGCATTTTGCACTCCTAATCTTCTGTATGTTTGTAGCGTATATATAGCTTTTGATATGCTGTATAATAGTGTGCAGGGATTAGGGAAAGGAAGAAAAGCAGCAGGATAAATAAGATGCAACAAACCATAAAATGTGGAGAGCTCAAATCAAATACTACGAGGGGAAAAAAGTGTGAGGTCTCTCTCTTTCGTTGGTTGAGGTCGTCAGCGTTGCCGCTCGATAAGCAGCTTAGTACTCGAGAATTAGTGACTGTCGTAATAAATTAATTTGTAGTTGTCTGCTGTAAATCTCAAGGGTCAAAGACTGGAAAAGGGCTAGATGCAGAAGCCGTCTCCGACATCAAGCATATATTTTGGATGTGGATGAATCTCGTGGCACCTAGTTGTTTATTGTAATTTCGTCTTCCAGATGGAAGGGGGAAGGTTAAGGTCAATCCTATGGTGTAATTTGCTCCAATGTCTGGGGAGAGTCATTTTGAAGCTCTTTCAAACCTTAGTCAGTGTTGAAATGAAGAATCATAGATGAAAATCACAAACATATTAGCTATATATGAAGCTCATTTTGAAGCTCTTGCACAACATTAGCTATATATGAAAATCACGATCACAGATGAAAATGTTGAAATCCACAAACATATAAGTCAACTCACACAAAGGTTCCTATCTATCCTTTATAAATTAAGAGTAGCATTGTGTGAGCTTTAAGGTTGTCTTGTCCTGCTAAATTTTGTAGAGGTCTATATTTTTATTGACACAAAAAGTGAGAGAAAGAGGAGGAAGAAGAAGAAGAAGACGAAAGTTTGTAAAGCTATAGAGCCAACTGCTATCTCGAGTTGCATTTTCTTTTTTCCATTCAAGAAGAAACCCCAGCCCCCTTTATGAATAATTACTAAGTTCTGTCCTTGTGTTGATTTTGAAAATTCAATTGCATTAAATATTATACTCGTTTGATATGCAAAGATATTCAATTCGCGTAACCTAATTTTTATTGTTACCAGCAAAAAGGCTTGCTTCAAATTTGCAACCTATAATTGTCAAATTTTTATCATTTACTTCCGTACCTTTTTTATAGGTTAAAAAAAAGAGTTAATATTATTATTTTTCTATCTCTAGGTCCTGGGTGTAACAGTTATAAAATCAACCAAATTTCATGTTCATGGGAATATTTAGAGCCAGCTATGGAATGTGATTCTACTCAACAATATCCAGTAAATATGTTCTTTTACGGGAAGAAAAAATTGTCTACTGTATTTGTGAATGTCCTACTTCGTGGGGCTGGTCCCAAATGCTAGCTACAAAGAAATCCTATGTATGATACAGTTAATTGCTCCTTAGCAATGGCTTTGATCATATTAATCTTGAGTCTGATTCCCCAAGTTCATATTCATATGTAATTTGTCCTACATGAAGTTTGGCTAAATCTTAAATACTAGTCGTGGCTCGAAAGTGCAGTATGAGGCTTTAGATATGAATTAATTATATGTAAATGCATATTAATATGGTACTATTCTAAAGCAGATCTGACAAATATAACGAAATTCAGATCCTGCAACTCAATGTGTGTATGGTACAAAGTCTATAACTGCATGACTGCAACATCATTAAACGTGGGTTGGAATTTATTTTCTTGTGTGCATGCCATTATGAATGGTTGTCGCGCCCCATTTTTGATTGAAAATGGAAATAGAAATTTGTTTTTGAAAGAGGAATAGTTTTTTTTTTTTTGGTTGAAACGTTAGTTTTATATTTCATCGTAAAAAACTTTACCGTAATTGAACAAGTGTCCAAGCAAAAGGGACAACAGTCCCACATTGTTCATTGATGCGCTAGCATCTAAGATTGGGATCTACCCATTCTTCATCTACCCAGATGGTAAGAGCATAAATGCTCAGCTTAATACTATCTAATTTTCCTGTGTTAGCAAAAGAGGAATAGTTAAAAAGACAAAAGTATCTAAAATGGGATTTCAAAAAAATGCAACAATTTGGTCTAAAAAAATACTTTAAAAAGAATTTTTTAAGGAAAAAAAAAAAGAAGTTGCCACTTAGTATTGATTTTGAATGTAACAAATCACTGTAAAAAGTAGTTTGAAAAGGTGAATGAAGGAAAAAATCCTGGTTAAATGACTCATAATCTTTGAAACAAAAGAAAAATTCGGAGTCATAGTTGAGAAAAAGGAGGTTAAAATCTAATCGCTCAAATTCTAGGCACCCTTTCCCACTTAATCAAAGTTAGTTGCGAGGTTTAATTTAATTTTCTTAAAATAACATTTGAATATATCGCATTCGAACGCTCCTCCATCAATGTAGAACGTAAAATCTAAGGGAATATTATGAAGGATAAAATTTCCCTTCAAAATCTAATTAATACCAATGAATGAACTGTGAAACTTAAAAAGATCTCTTAAAGGAGTCACGACTATGCAAGATGAGATTCGAAAAATGAAATTCATTACTCACATATATAAATATAACTCACCAAAGAAAAGGATG
>NW_020861811.1:0-83681 GCF_003713205.1 Coffea eugenioides
ATCACCCTCCAAACACTGCAAACTTACTCATTATCAAACATTGGACCCAAAAATGAAAAGAAAAGTTGCGACAACAAAACCGACAACTTCAAGCTTATTGCAGCAAACATTGTATACAAAGCTCTGCCCAAGGAAATCTAAACCCCAACAAGAAGGATTATCAAACATTCTAATGGCCATCAAACCGAGAGTTCAAGTAAAGAAACAAAAGGACAGACTAAGAGGTCATGCGAAATCTATAAAATTTTGCAACTCTTCTATGTTTACTCTATTAGATTCACAAACCGCACAAACCCATCTCCAGTCTAACAAAGTTGCGCAATCATACAACCCAACGCTAAACAAACCCAGTCAACAGTAACAAGAGGCAAAACTGCGAAGCTTTGCTATGTTTTCAACCTCGGCAAACATCACACAAGTCAAGCAAGCATAACAGTCTCACTGTGAATCATAAACCCAAATCCAAACTTAAACCAAAACTACGGAAACGAAAATGAAAGACTACAAGGGACAACTGAACCAGCAGATAGCAAAAGGGTGCAAACCAACAATTAAAGTAAACAGTTTCTAATTCTAAGAGATAAGGATATTACCTTAATCACAAAATGAGTCGGGGAATGACCAAGAAAGTATTCGGATGATTCTGCCAGGCCTTCGAAGGACGTCAATAGGAGAACAGTGTTGATAACGCAGCACCGTCCTTGCAACCCCAAATCTCCTTTCTTCCTCACTCTGCCGCCACTCTACTTCTTCACTTCCTCCACCGTCACAAGACTCTACCTATGCTCGTCTTTCCTCAGCTGTCCCAGATTCTTTTTCATCCGCCGTTCTTTCTCTCCAGCCATCCTCCCTATCTTTCTCACGCTGTTCTCTCCTCTGGTTTCTTTCGTCCCGCTATCCCGCCGTCACTCTAATTGTCCAGCCGTTATCTCCTCTCTCTCGTACACTCTCTTTTTCAAACCTTAGACCGTCATCCCATTAAGAAAAGTCGTGAGGACTCACAAAATTTATTTATTTCAGATTCCTGTTACGAGCTTATTTAAATATTTAAATGCCCGTTTACCCCGAATGTTATTTTCTAACCTTTTTAGATCCAATTACATGGAACTATGACTTACATGTATTTTTAAAATGACTTGTTACGAAAATTAATTTTGGAAACTCGTATAGTGAGTATAGTGAATACGCGTTTGGAGACAGTGATCGATTTGAGGATACTATGAGCTTGGAAAAATTGGAGACTTGTACCCTAGTCTTAAAATAGGTATTTTTATATTTAAATATTCAAGTATTAGTTAGTGAAGTTATCGTTATAACAATTCTTGGAGATTTCGCCGTATCGCGCGAAAAATGAAAGTTCACGTATATCGAGGCGGAGCAGTAAATTGGAGATTTGAGAAATCATTCTAAACTATTAAGAGTGAATAATATTAATATGAATATAAGTGTATTAGAGATTTAGTGCACTAGTGAAACAAACTCGAGTAGAATCGAGCACGAAACGCGCGTGTGCGCATGCGGGAAGAAGGTTGACTTTTGGGCCATTGTGAGCCACACATTTTAGCTTCTCTTGGAAGCTTCAATTTTGATCAAGACTCTCTCTCTCTTGAGCTCCAAACGGCCGGCCATAAAGATAGAAAAGGACCAAGTTTACTTCATCAAATTCCTTCATCAAATCTTCATCATACCTCTTCCGATTCACTCCAAATTCGAACTACACTTAACTAAACATTTCGAGATCCCATTGAGCTAAGAAAAGGAGCTGCTATTCACAATTTTTCTTGTGCTAAGGAAGGCCAAAAATTCTGACTTTGTTCACCACACAAGTAGGTAACGATCAACTACCGAAATCTTGTTTTATGGAGGTTCAATTGCGCGTATAAACTCTTGCATGCATGTGGGTAGTCTTGTTTATGGTGTAAAATGAAATGGGTGGGCTCTATTGTGAGAACCCGTAATTTGCATTTACTAGGTTTTCGCATTTTTCATGGCTTGTTTTTTTTGCATTTTCGTGATTAGGAAAATTTCTAGATATGTGTAAGGAGCAGATATAATTTTTGGATGATTTTTCTAGTATCGGATAGTTTTTGAGAAATTTAGAGCATATACCGGACGTGGGACCCACTAGTGCGAAAAAGTCCGAAAATTCGGTCAGTCAACTAGGTTAAGTTTGGATACTGGAATTAATTTATCGGTGTTAAAGACATAAATAAGGATGCTAAGTGGATTGGTATGAGAGAGGACAAGAAAAGTTAGGCAAACATTAAATTAAGTGAACAAGTGTCACTTGCTATTGGGTGGACCATTTGAACTACCTCCATGTCTTACAATGACTTAAATAACTAAAAATCACCAAAATTCCTCATTTTTGTCTCCTTCTTGGCCGACTCTTCAGGCAAGAAAAGAAAAAAACTCTTCAATATTGCTTCAATCTTGCTCAGTTCAACAATCTAACCATTTAAATCTTGCAATCTCTCCATAAAACCTCTTCACTTAGTGTTTTGTGATTGATTTGTGGAATTTGGAAAGCTAAGAGACCTATTGCCCCTCGTCTCTGTGTTTCTAAGGTGAGTTGTGAAAGAACCACCCTCCCCCTTATTGTGCTTAAATCATGATTAGTGAGTATGAGATTGCAAGTATGTATTATTCTTGATTTGTGGTTGAAGTGATGAATTTTATTATTTTTGGGGATTTTTCTGTTTTAATATGAGTATGACTGTGTGGCTATCTATGATGATTGAAAATGGTATATAATGACTCTAGAAGGTGGAAAAAGTGGATAATTGCAACCAATTTCTGGTTTGGAAGAAAATTGAAAAAAGTTAGGGTTCTAATGGTTACATTCTGCCTGAATTTATAGCTCATAGATAGAGGCCGAATTGGCCTTGACTTAAAACATGAAAGTTGTAGGTAATGACATTTTAGAGGTGCCTACAAAATTTCAGGTCAATTGGAGTAGTGTAGAGTGAGAAGAGTCGAAATTACTATTGCTGTTCTGGTTTTACCCGAATGTAAGAATTGCGCCTGTAATTGGTTGTTTTGGCTGGAATTGCTTCCGAATTGGTTGTTGAGGTCTTCTGATGAAATTTATCCCTATTTCTTAGCTTTCATCTGGTTTTGGAATTTCTGGATTTGGACTTGGATAGCCTGCTTTATGATGTTTGCGCTAGAATGCGTTCAATGAATCTGTTTTACGGTTTTGGTATAGTATTTTGCATTTTTGACCTGGTTGCACTCAAAACCGGGTTGAGTGACCTTCTATAATGTTGTAGCCCTGTCTTTTAGCTTCGAAACAGTGTATCTTACACCTTCATCCGATACTCGTTGTGCCTTTGGTGCCATTACCGTAAAATGATGTCAAAAACTATTTTTTTCAGGGTTAAAGCTAAATCATTTTCGGATTTTTCTGGTTTCCTCTATTGTTTGTGTATGCTTAGGGAACCCTATTTTGGTAGTATGTAGAATTGGTTTATGACTTGTAATCGAGTCTTATTGTGTTTATTTGAATAGTTTAGGGCTTGACTTTCATATCCGGTCATTTCCTAGCTAAATTTTGTACTTGAATGACTTTAAGCCTAGTGAACGGCTTTTGGAAATGTGCTTATTTTTGTACGAGATGTTGGGACTGATTTGAGGAAATAATGAAGCCATGATGGCTGGAAAATAGGTAAACACAAAGGAATTGCTGCCGAAATTTTACTTGAAGGCTAGTTTTGGTCCAAGTGCTTTTTGCCGCAAAATTTTATAACCCTTTTAGTTTAGTTTTGCGTTTGGTTTATGAAACCCTAGATATTTCCGACCATCAGTCCAAATGCCCCGTTTCGCTTTAAAGTCATTTTTTTATGCGTTTTACTCATCATTTATTGGGTTTCTTCGATTTCACCTAATTGGTTGTGCTATATTCTTTCTCGTTCAATCTTAGGTTTTCTCGGTGATTAAGGATACTATCCAGAAGGATATTTTGCACGTTATTTTGCATAGTTAGGTGAGTGTTCCTTGTTTGTTATATTTTCTTGACTTCATGACTTGTACTATTGATTGAGAACGTGTTAAGTGCTTTTAATGATTTCCAAAACGAGCTTTCTAGGCGAGTGTGTACTTTATCGCACTCGACCTAAATAACTTTCAAGGATTTAATGATTGAAATATTAGCTGCGCATGATGTAAGCCTTATGGCTGAATTGGGCCCTGCCCTTCGTTACCGATCGACTCGAGCCAGAAGCGGACTCGGTCGGGCGATATGGTGACCCTGGGTGTGAACGTCGGTATACTCGAGTATTACCTTGAAGTCTGGTGGAGCCCGGCCAATGGCTGGGAAGGGGGTGAATGAAATGCATGATCAAATGTGCGGGGATTTCATTTAAAAAAAAAAACAAATGCTTTTCAAAAGATTGAAGGAAGGAGGAAATGTCAGGAGAACGAGCGCGCGCGGGAACATTTGGCTCCTTGTGAGCCCGTATCCTTTTAATGTATGTGTTATTATTACTTTCCATTGTACATGTTACATGAATTCTTGATTTCTATATTAAGGTATGGGTTGGATTGTTGCTTATATGTTCGGAACCTCACTGAGCTTTTAGCTCATCCCTTTAGTTTTGTTTTCCTTAACAGGGGGAGGCAAGCAAGGACGAGAGATCTGTATAGACTAGCTGGTCTAGCTTATGTTTTTTTGTAATGGTTCTCGCCCTAGTGCTTGGCACGGGCTGGTTGTATGATGGATTGGGAACTTTTGTATATTCGACGGTTGTACTTCTTTTGAGATGGTAATGTATATAAGTTTTGTTTAAGTTTTTGGATCATTGCCATATTTTTTCGTACGGGCTGGATCTGGTTTTTGCTCGAGGATGGAAGTGATCGACTGAGTCCCGGCGAGAGTTGGGCAGGCGGTCCGCCGAACCATTTGGTTCGCCTTAAGGGGAAGTGGGGCTGTCACAGTTGGTATCAGATCCTGCTTCGCGTGGTCTCTGCGCGGAGTGAGCCTTGACTAAGTAGTGAATAGGTATGAAGGATTAAGTGCTCGTTCGAGCTTAAGCTCTGAATTGTGAATGTTATAGGCCTTAACTTTTCTTGTGGTATCTGAGGATCATAGATCGGTACGTCTGGTAGGAATTTCGATTGTAGATGGTTTACTCTTGGGACTGGCCAGCCTGAGAGGTGAATTGTCTTATTTCAGATTCTTGTGCCTGAGTACTCCAGAGTTGAGGCGGTGTTACGTATGTGAGATTTGCATTTTGGGAACATGAATAGGCTTTGTTCGACTGGAATGAGTACAAGAGGTTAATGGATATTTCATTTGGATAATAGGTGACGTGAGAGACCGTACGGGGTTATTTTAGCAAGGTTTGGGACGATATATCCCTTTTCTTTTGATTCGCTCGTATATTGTTACTACATGCCATCGGTTGTATAATTGTGTATATGAATAATTGCCTGATTTGATACGTATTTGTATGTTTGATCATTTGTTTCCTTGATATGTGGAGTGTTATGTGCATATATGTTTACTTGTGTAATTGGTGGCCTCAATTTTAGATACTTTAGTCAATTTCCTATTGCTATGTTTATTTAATAAAGTATCTTTGGGGGGAAGAGAAAAGAAAAGAGAGAAAAAAAAATATGTATATATATATAATATCTAGAACATGGAAAGAAGACGGAGTCACGGACGTGGTCGTGGCCGTGGAACTAAGCGAGGCCAAGAACCAAGAGAAGAAAAGGGAAACAATAGCTGGACAAGGACCGAGAATGCCACTTGTACTTAGGAATGTAATTGACCCATTGTTTTGCCCGACAGGCTAGCATCTGAGTTCCAGCAACTCCGTACGATGACACATTGGGTTGATACGTATCAAGAAATCGCGGTTCTCCGAGACGAAATAGAGGTTCAAAGGAGGCTAACCGAGTACTGGGAAGGGCGATGGAAGGAAGAGTATTCGGAGAAACTTGAGCTCTTACACCAAAACATGGAGCTAAAGAGGAAATACGAAGAGATTTCCAAGGAGACCGTAGCAATGGCACAAAGCAATACTTTTATTGGGATTCCAGAGGAAGCTCAAAAGACAGGAATTGCAAGGCCACAACTGAAGATCTTCCATGCAAAGAAAAAAATGGTAAAGCTGGAAGACCATTTGCTAAGAGGGGCCGTGGAGCGGGTGGTGTGACAAATTGTAGTTATTGTAGAAAATCCAATCATATTGAAGTGGATTGTTGGATAAAGGGGAGGAGATGTCTGCGCTGTGGGAGCGCCGAGCATCTGATTGCTAATTGCCCGGGTTTAGTGCAAGAAAAGAAAGGAACCCAGCAGCCAACCAAGACCGATCCTGGACCGTCAAGTAGAGAAGGGACTAAAATGAAGAACCTCGTTTCTTCTGACTCTGACGACGAAGAAGGTACAGGCCATTGGTTACTTTAAATTTTGAAGGTAAAATTTCGAGGGCGAAATTCTTTTGAGGGGGAGAGAGTGTGAGAACCCGTAATTTGCATTTTCTAGGTTTTCGCATTTTTCATGGCTTGTTTTTTTTTTTGCATTTTCGTGATTAGGAAATTTCTAGATATGTGTAAGGAGCAGATATAATTTTTGGATGATTTTTCTAGTATCGGATAGTTTTTGAGAAATTAAGAGCATATACCGGACGTGGGACCCACTAGTGCGAAAAGTTCGGAAAAATTCGGTCAACTAGGTTAAGTTTTGGATACTGGAATTAATTTATCGGGTGTTAAGAGATAAGTAGAGGATGCTAAGTGGATTGGTATGAGAGAGACAAAAGTTAGGCAAGCATTAAATTAAGTGACAAGTGTCACTTGGCTATTGGGTGGACCATTTGACTACTATTCCATGTCTTACCAATTGACTTAAATAACTAAAAATTCACCAAAATTCCTCATTTTTGTCTTCCTCTTGGCCGACTTCTTCAAGGCAAGAAAAGAAAGAAAACTCTTCAATTTTTGGCTTCAATCTTGCTCAAGTTCAACAATCTAACCATTTAATCTTGCAATCTCTCCATAAAACCTCTTCACTTAGTGTTTGTGAGTTGATTTGTGGAGTTTTTGGAAAGCTAAGAGGACCTATTGCTCCCTCTCTCTTATTTCTAAGGTAAGTTGTGAAGAACCACCCTCCTCCCTTAATTGATGCTTAAATCATGATTAGTGGTAGTATGAGATGCAAGTTTATGGATTATTTCTTGATTTGTGGTTGAAGTGATGAAGTTTTATTATTTTTGGGGATTTTTCTGTTTTAATATGAGCATGATTGTGTGGCTATCTATGCTGATTGGAAATGGTATATAATGACTCTAGAAGGTGGAAAAAGTGGATAATTGCAACCAATTTCTGGTTTGGAAGAAAATTGAAAAAAGTTAGGGTTCTAATGGTTACATTCTGCCTGAATTTATAGCTCATAGATAGAGGCTGAATTGGCCTTGACTTAAAACATGAAGGTTGTAGGGAATGAAATTTTAGAGGTGCCTACAAAATTTCAGGTCAATCGGAGTAGCGTAGAGTGAGAAGAGTCGAAATTACTATTGCTGTTCTGGTTTTACCCGAATGTAAGAATTGCGCCTGTAATTGGTTGTTTTGGCTGGAATTGCTTCCGAATTGGTTGTTGAGGTCTTCTGATGAAATTTATCCCTGTTTCTTAGCTTTCAGCTGGTTTTGGAATTTCTGGATTTGGACTTGGATAGCCTGCTTTATGATGTTTGCGCTAGAATGCGTTCTATGAATCTGTTTTACGGTTTTGGTATAGTATTTTGCATTTTTGACCTGGTTGCACTCAAAACTGGGTTGAGTGACCTTCTGTAATGTTGTAGCCTTGTCTTTTAGCTTCGAAAGGGTGTATCTTACACCTTCATCCGATACTCGTTGTGCCTTTGGTGCCATTACGCAAAATGATGTGAAAAACTGTTTTTTTCAGGGTTAAAGCTAAATCATTTCCGGATTTTTCTGGTTTCCTCTATTGTTTGTGTATGCTTAGGGAACCCTGTTTTGGTAGTATGTAGAATTGGTTTATGACTTGTAATCGAGTCTTATTGTGTTTATTTGAATAGTTTAGGGCTTGACTTTCATATCCGGTCATTTCCTAGCTAAATTTTGTACTTGAATGACTTTAAGCCTAGTGAACGGTTTTTGGAAATGAGCTTATTTTTGTACGAGATGTTGGGACTGATTTGAGGAAATAATGAAGCCATGATGGCTGGAAAATAGGTAAACACAAAGGAATTGCTGCCGAAATTTTACTTGAAGGCTAGTTTTGGTCCAAGTGCTTTTTGCCGCAAAATTTTATAACCCTTTTAGTTTAGTTTTGCGTTTGGTTTATGAAACCCTAGATATTTCCGACCATCAGGAGAACGAGCACGCGCGTGAACATTTGGCTCCTTGTGAGCCCGTATCCTTTTAATGTATGTGTTATTATTGCTTTCCATTGTACATGTTACATGAATTCTTGATTTCTATATTAAGGTATGGGTTGGATTGTTGCTTATATGTTCGGAACCTCACTGAGCTTTTAGCTGATCCCTTTAGTTTTGTTTTCCTTAACAGGGGGAGGCAAGCAAGGATGAGAGATCTGTATAGATTAGCTGGTCTAACTTATGTTTTTTTGCAATGGTTCTCACCCTAGTGCTTGGCACGGGCTGGTTGTATGGTGGATTGGGAACTTTTGTATATTCGACGGTTGTACTTCTTTTGAGATGGTAATGTATATAAGTTTTGTTTAAGTTTTTGGATCATTGCCATATTTTTTCGTACGGGCTGGATCTGGTTTTTGCTCGAGGATGGAAGTGATCGACTGAGTCCCGGCGAGAGCTGGGCAGGCGGTCCGCCGAACCCTTTGGTTCGCCTTAAGGGGAAGTGGGGCTGTCACATCTATGAACTCCCACCTTTGTCTTGAGGGCTGATCTCATGCTTGATGATGGATTTAATGTTGGTTTAGTGCTCAAAATGGTAGATTAATGGTGCATAACTAGTAGAAACTTCAAGGAGTGCATGGAGTAAAAAGTTCCGATTCTGCCCCTGCTTTGAACGTACCTATTTCTGCAGAATTTTGGGGATTTAATGGCTGGTATATGATGTTTATATGTTGTATAGATGGTGTATAAAATTTCATTGAAAAATATTGAGGTTTGTTTGGTCAAATGGATTAATTTCGTGAAGCTAGTAAATCTGGAAAACTGTTCCTGTAATGCTCAGACAGCTTGCTTGCTTCGTCCATAACTCTGTTCTCCGAAATCGAAATCGAGTGCCGTCAGTGGCATTTGAAACTAGACATTCCCAGATTTCCAACGGTATAAAATGCAACCCCATATTCCATCCGAGCAGCCCGTACCAACCATTTAAAGATGACTGTCCAGATTCTCTGTTTTCCTGGAATGAAGTTCAGAAGCTGCAATTTGAGGCACGAATTTGAGCTAGTTGTGTGCTGAATTTCAACGATTTATTTTGAGAAATTGAAGCTTTGTGAATGTGTTTTCCAACGCCACCAACCATGCTCAATTCCAAGTTGAATTGAGTGATTTGTGATCAAAATACGAAACCTGCCCTGTTCTTGAAAACCCTAAATTCTGGGCAGATTTGATATTTGACTTGGTGTGAACTTGTCAATTGAGTTTCTTGGAGATAAACACTTAGTAAATGTACCATGAATGTTCCTTAGGCTTTGCCTACACAAATGAACCAAGTTTGAAGGAATTTTCTGGGCCAAATGTTTGGAAATGAAGAACGAAAAGCTCAAGGCAGTTTTACCTTAGGAATTTTTCGAAAATTTAGTTGGTTGGTTGACTACCTTCCCGAAGGAATTTTTCCATGAAATTTGATAGATGGATACCCTTTATATAAGAGTGTTATACTACCAAATTTTGTACTAATCCAAGTCCGTTTCGATACCTAACTAAAGTCCCAAAGTCAGAAACTCAAATCTGGAAATTTGTTCAACAGTTTCGAATTTTCCCAAAGTTTGAGCTACCGTATCTCGGTGCTCGAAACTCCGATTCTTGGTCTGCTTGTTCTGTTCCAAACCTTACTTGCAACTCTAGTTGAGTTACAAATTTCAGAGGTTGGTTCGCAACGTGTGAAGTTTTCCGAATTTCCAAAGTTAGCGAAAATCCAACCCCGACACAACCTTAAGTACTCTGAAATAGTAACTTTGAGCCCATTTTTTACTATCTTCCATTTAGAATCATAGAAAAGTGTCTTCTAAGAACTTTTAGTACTTTCAAATAGGTTTCCAATAGTACCAAGTTTTCCAATTTTGGACTTGTAGAGAGTGAGATATGATTTTTCAAAGATTGCTTGTTAAATCTGGAATTTTCTAACTTAAAGGAAACTAAGGGTTTCGAACTCTCCATTTTCCTTCACTATCATTTGATCGTTTTACATTTGATTTCAGAAATAGAAATCAGAGTTGTCTTGTGTTTTAAAACCCCATTTTTAAACCTCGAGTTACACGAACTCTTAGACTCGTCTCCGCGTTAATTTCTTTGATTGTACTAGTGTACAATCTTCCTTGATTATTAGAGTGATATTGAGTGGTAGTTGATTATTGTTTGCTCAGGCGCCCGAGGGGATCTTCAAGAGGAACTCAGAGTGGACGCCTAAACGCTTGCTGAAGAACTCACTTGTTTGCTTTGAATTAGGTGAGTGTTCCATATAGGAATACGTAATTGAATAAGTCTAGGACATGCTTATTCATGATTATTAAGTGTTAAGTACTATGTGTTAAGTATTTACCACACTCATGCCTATTTAAGAAATGTATACTTGAATTGCATATTTACATGAATTGGTTAAATGATTAACCATATCAAATGACCCTAAGAACTCGGTACCTGCTTAACTTGCTAGATTGCTTGCTAGCCTACTTGGTTTTGAAAAATAGAGTCAAGTGTGTATTTCATCGCACTCGTTCTCTTTCGAGATGAGTAACTCATGCCTGGAAATGCTTGAATAACATGAATTGGTATGCTATGGCTGCATACGTCATTGGAGTGAATCTTCTCGACTCTCACATGGTAAAATGGGTTAATGGCCAATAGTGGCCTATTAATATAACAAATACTTGTCAATTAACCGAGACTACTCAACCGTTAACCGTTAACCATTAACCGTAAACCGTTTATCAAATCACATGACTACCTGATTACTTGATTATCTGTGTACTCGATTTCCAATTTACATGATTATGTGATATCCGTGAATTACATGCTCCCATGAAATCAACTTGTATTGCTTACGTGCTGCGTGCTAAGTATCTACTTGATTACTTGATGATCATGAATCACATGTTATATGAAATTGTCCATCATGCTAAGGGCTAGTCCAATGCTAGACCCAATAGGGCCACTCCCTCGCTAGATCATATTTGTATGACTACATTACACTTCATGCATATTTTTTCATTTTTTAGGATCTTTATCATTTTCACATAATATTTTCCCTTATAAAATATCCCTTACTCCTATGCATATATAACATTTAGATTTGCATCTCATTTAGGAAATTAGGGGGTAGATTAGTGCATTTTGCCTGATTAGACTAGAGATAGCCCCTTGGATATGGGATATGGACGAGTTTGGCTTTTCTAGCCTTAGCACGCTCGTATTCCTTCTATTAAAGGGAAAATTGAGTCACGAACATTAGTCCCCCGTACCCGACATGATGCACTCCTTTAAAACATGTGTCTTTGTATATTTATTTTTTATTTTTTATTTATTTTCTTAGAGTCTCATATTTTTTGCATTATTCGTGACTCTCCAAAGAATCGCCATTGGCGTCACAATTAATGTGATTGGCACCATTCAAGCTTTGAAGAGAAATTTTGCCCCCGATACCCTCCTATGGTTTAGGGCTTGCATTCATATAGTGCAATCCAAATGTGATAAATCTTAAGGGTAAAATAAGAAAATCTTTGACTAAATCGCGCAACTAGCCTTGGCTAGGTTGAGAGGGTGCCTTGGATTTCGTCCTTGCCTTCCCTCTCTTCAAATGTGACTCCCGAACCTTTTTCTTTGATTTACGTAGACTTGGAGTCGTTTTAGAAAGGGTTTTTTCTATTTTTTCTTTAAGAAATTCATTTTTTAGGTGACTTGGTACACCTTAACTCAATACCAAGTGGCGACTCCGATTTTTATTTCAAAACCCTTTTTAAAACTATTATTTTGGGTCAAAACGTCGCATTTTCAAGTCCCATGTAGACCCGTGCTTTTTATTCATTTTTCAAATCAAAAATTTACTTTTTAAACCATTTATTTATTTTTCTTATAAAAAATGGGGCGCGACAGCTGGCGACTCCACTGGGGACCTTAGAGAGTCCGAGCAAGTTTGATTTAGTCGATTATTTTCTTCTTTTAACCTTCTTATATATTATATTTGGATGTTTAGGATTGCATTTTTTCCTTTTATTAGGATTTTTGCATTTCGTGCGTATCAACTCACTCACTCACCCATTTGGCGTACGATTGTTTTGATGGATAGATGGTTATGTATGTGATTCCGCGCTTTGCATTGCATTTGGGTGGGGGATATAACCTTAGAGCCTCGCGTTGGTTCTCGATCCCTCCCCTCCAAACGAGCACTAGCATACGTGCATACGCTTTAATTTTTTACCCCTCATTTATTTTTCTTTTAGTGGCTTGTCACGCCACTCCACCCTATTAGGATTTTAGGCGACTCACTTGGACTTGTGATCGTGACACGATGTGTGCGTAGCTTGATCCGAGGGGTCACTCAATCTTCCATTTTAAGCTTTGGGTTCATAGCCTTTAGCTTTTAGTCGAAGGTTGAGGATTTTGATAGATTCACTCATGACATGTAGCCGTGACACGATGTGTGCGTAGCAATGTCTGGGGAATCGCTCGAGCCACCGACAAAGAACCTTGGGATTGATGACCCTTGGTTTCCAAGTCTGAAGGCTCGGGGACCTAAAACCTATTGAGTCTAGATGCATTAGTGAGCCCCAACCTCATGCCTCCATGGTAGTTTTACCTATGATAGAGTCTGTCTTACCCTATTAGGGACACTATTCACGAGGGGAGGGATCCAACCCCTTTTCCCTTTTATTGCTTTATTTCTTTGTATTGATTTTATTGCTTTATCTCGTTGCTACAATGTGTTATGTGTATTTATTTAATTGAACTAACCTTTCTTGGTTTTTGTGTCCATTGCATTCATCAGCCCTAGAAAATAAGAGGTCTGGCATGATCCTCTTTTAGGACCTACCCTTATCGATAGGCTATTGCACGTTTAGAAATTCTGGTATATTTCATTCATAAATTAATGACATATCATTTTAGGCCTATCCTGGCATATAAAGGGATTCCTTTAGGACACATTTCATTTGTGTACTGTATATTACGCGCTTTGATAAAATGGCATCATGCATAAACCCTAGAAATGGAATGCCATTTAGGGGATCCCGTGTTAGGAATAAGCCACCTCGTGTCTCGGATACTTAATCCAAGGAGACTTGCACGTTTATATTTTTGTACCATCCAAAGGGGTAGTGCACAAGGTAAGATAGGATCCGATCCTTTCCATGACCCTGGGGCAATCTTTGGTACATTAGAATATGAGCATCTAACAATCATTCTTTGGCCATTTTTAACATAGTTGGTAAAAATCCCTTGCTTAAAGGACATTAACTTGAAGAAATTTGCAAATAATCCCTCACTATTGAGACGATAAATAAATTGAGGCCAAAATTTGATTTTATAAGGCTCATAGACTAATGCATCGCAATAAATTTTTTGAAATTACCAGTGGATAGATTGATTTTTTAAATAAGCTGTCAATTCCATTCAATCCATTGGACCATTTTATTCATCAATTTCATCCAGTCCATTTTATCAATTTGTTCATTTTAGGGCAATCTAGTCGATTTTGAATAGACCACCAATTTCGTTCAATTCATTTGATTAGTTTACCCATTCTTAGGTCAATTCAATCAATTTTGAATAAATCATCAGTTTCATTCAATTTCATTTGACAAGTTTACCCATTTTAAGGCAATCTAGTCAATTTTGAATAAATCATCAATTTCGTCCGATCCATTCGACTAGTTTACCTATTTTTAGGGCAATTCGGTCGATTTTGAATAAATCATCATGTCACTCGATCTGTTTGATTTCATTCAATTCATTCGATTAGTTTAATTCATTTTTAGGGTTATCCATTCAATTTTGAATAAAATTTCATTCAATGCATTTGACCATTTTACCCTTTTTTTAAGGTAATCTAGTCAATTTTGAATCAATTGTCAATTTCATCCTATTCTCTTGACCCGCTTATTCCTTTTTAGGGTTTAAGTCTAAAATTCACTGAATAAATTAGTCGAGGCATTGCAATCCTTTCAAGAGTAAGCTCTCTTTCACATATCATGTGTTGATCAAAGTAAGCAATCTATTCGGACTTTGTCCTCATTTTTAGAGCAAATGTTTTTTCTCACTCCAAATTGGCCAAATTTTTCAAATCATTTTTCACTCAATCAGTTGATCGGGTTCATCAGGTATTGTATGGTGCCTACTGTCAGGATCAAGCGCTTACCATTGCACCAAAAGCTATAGCTGTTAGCGAAGGCGCAACTTTATTTCCTTAACCACAATGGCAGCGCAAAGCACCGTACCACGCTCGGCCAGCATGAGGGGCTGCACCCCTGGGTGCCACGGGCTGGGCGGTTAGTCCCTTCGAGCCGGGATCTGAGGGATGTTGCTGATTAGGCCAACAATCCCTCCCCCAGCAACAGCCAGGGAGACTCGAACCCGCGACCTCGCTCTGATACCACTTGTCAGGATCAAGCGCTTACCATTACACCAAAAGCTATAGCAGTTAGCGAAGGCGCAACTTTATTTCCTTAACCACAATGGCAGCGCAAAGCACCGTACCACGCTCGGCCAGCATGAGGGGCTGCACCCCTGGGTGCCACGGGCTGGGCGGTTAGTCCCTTCGAGCCGGGATCTGAGGGATGTTGCTGATTAGGCCAACACCTACCCTAGAGGATTGCATTTTCATGCTAGGCCTACCCTTGGCATAAAAGGGCTCCCCCATAGGACATGCATACCGATTTTACAATCTTGCTTACTAACTCTGGGTATTTTCCTTTTATTTTTCCCTCCCCCCTGCATTCATAAAAATATTTCAATAAGGTGAAAATACCTTTCTTTATCTGATAACAATTCTGATCTGATAAAGTTTGAAAATTACAAGTATTACTTGATTCTTGGGCAGGCCCTACAATGTGAATTTGAAAATTCATCTGAAAGCGCTCGTGTTAAGCATTTAAGAGATTTCTTTGCTCAAAGGAAAAGGGGACTTTTAAGAGAGAAAAGTGTGTATACATGTGTAAAGGAGTTCTTTAGAAATTTTTTTTTTCTCTCATATGTATTGTTTTTAAAATTTTCTCAAACATTGGCAATAATGAAGCTTTTATTTAGACAATTATTTGTTTTGTATATATTCGTCTACATTTCATTCTTTATTGAGCTCGTTAAGAGATTTCATGATGAATTTCAAGAAATAAGCTCAAATTGGGATTTTCAACCTCCTGCCTGAATATTCACACTAGATTGGTGATCTGAGCTACACAATAAGAGTGTTCGAGAATAAAAGAGGTCACTCAAACTGATTGGTCTGTCTCGAAAAATCTAATGCGATACCTTTTTTTTTTTTCTCCTTCACTGTACAATTCCTATTTCGCCCGCCTCTATTTGCCCCCTCCAAAAATTAGTCACATTGATTGATAAATTGCAAATTGGGGCAATCTTTGCTTGAAAATATCCATTGTATCTAACCAATTCAATTCACATCTAAGTGAAAGCAAAAATGTGCATTATTCTTGTTTGTTTTGAAAATTTGGAATGATACTTTGAGCATTCGTTTCTCTACCTATACAGATTTTATCATTTGCTCTCCCATTTGAGCCTGAAAAGAATAATTTCGTTTCAAAATAAGGGCCTAAATGATCATTACCCTACATTGGAAAAATTTTCAAAAGGGAATGGGTTCTCAATGAGCTATTCTTACTTTGGTTGTCATGAAGCGTAAGAATGATGCTTTGGCCATCGTTTCTACAACCTAAACAATGATTACCCCTTGCATCCTCATTTGAGCCAAAATAGGTGGTTCTTTTCGATGCACTTATGATTGCACCCCACATTGGAATTTTGGAAAAAAAAGAATGAAAAAGAAAAAGAGAAGAGAAAACCACAAATGTGGAGAAATTGTTTTCTACCTTGGCTTCAATTTCGAAATAAGGGAGAAAAAAAAAGAGGCAAAGAAAAAAGGAAGGTTTTTTTCTGCACAGATCGCCTATGTTTCACAGATATGGATGAACAAGGGTCTTCCTCAGTTAGTTAATTCAGATACATGCAAGAAATTTCGCATTAATGGAAGTTTCCTTTCAGAGTTATTGTAAGGAACGGAATAAAAGTCAGACCCTCTTCTTTTTCCAATCAAACATTCTATCCCTAGTTATCCCTTTTGAACCTTCAGAATAAAATACTTCATTTGGCAACCCCTAAGAATCGCAAACCCCACACTGGGGCAAGTTTGAGTTGAAAAGGGAAAAGTTTCAAGAGTGAAATATGTGATAATGCACCACTAAAATCAAAAAGAAACAGAGAAAAGGAAGAACCCTCGAGTCAAAACTAACTGGGGCATAATTTTATGAAAGTTCAAAAATGGAGAAGGCCGAAAAATCAAAGAAGAATAGAAAATGAAAAGAAAAAGCCATCACGGATAATGAACGGGGCAAACTTTGATTTAATCCCTAAAATAGGTTGGCGCAAGCAATGCTATCCTCCGATTCTTTCAAACCGCTTTTGAAATCCGCTTCAAGCCTTTTCAAGCCTTAACTTTTCTAAGCACCCCACCGGACCCCATTACAAAAGCCGAAAGTCCTGACTTCTGTTCTTTGCAATGGCCCTGTCAAGAAAATTTCTGATGTCGGAAAATTTTAGCTGTATTTCTGAATTGCTTGGGTATGGAGTTGATGCTACTCATCATGTGAAAACCCACCAGGTCGAAGAAAAGGAAAAAGAAGCAAAAGCAAAGCAAGAAAAGTAAATGCAAGAAAAATACAGAAAAATTCGACGCTGAAGTCCCTGGTGAATGATGAGAAAAATGCAAACAAAGTTTGAGATCTTTGAGTTCAAAATAGGGGCAATTTTGGGAAAAATGCGATCTTCGGTGCAATGTCCTTGAAAGTCTTATTTCTTTAACTATCGTTTCAAGCCACATTACAATCTCATAAAATCCATCGTTGACTTATTCCTTCATGACAACCCAAAGTGAGGATTATGCTCACAAGAAACCCATCAATCATTTGTGATCATAAGGGTATAACCAGTTTTCACATGTTTAGCTATCGTTTCTACCCATATGTTGCAAGCTTATAAAGCTTATATGTTGACTACGTTTTCTTAAGAAATAGGGGTGACAAACTATTTGCTTTCACTAAGATGTGGTATTGAAGGGATTACATACAATTTGGGCACAAGAATAAGACAAATCTTGACCTCCCATTTCCAAATCAGAAATAACGCCCCACTTGACTGGTCCTGAAAGATGAGCCAACAAGAAGTGGTGACCCGCTACTCTAAGCACAGATGCTAAAAGTGAGGAAGAAATCTTCTGTAGTTTGGTATTATTCTGAGAGATTCATCAAAAAATTTCTCCATGAGTTCAAACTCAATGCTCAAATTTCTTCACGTTGTATATATGATTACTTTCTAAGTTTTCGAAAGTGCGAGTTCTCTTTGTTGAAATAAATGGAGAGGCATCCAAATCAATTTTTGCAATCAAATGGGCCCACACTGGGGCAAAATTTTTATTTGTAAGATTTCGCAAAATAAGCCCACACTGGGGCAAATTTTTTATAGTCCATTTGAGGATTTCGTCAAAGAGCCAAGTAATGTACTTTCAAATCAATCACACTGCTCTTTCCATGAGTAGTAGTTGCAATATTTTAAAATGAAGAAGTGCATGTTGTACTTTGGCAAGCCCCTGTGCAGGTATCCATGGCTGAAATCGATGAAGAAGTATAAGTCAGAATCGTACGAATCAAGGCCTCAAGGAGGAGCAACCATACCATGATGCAAATCAATTGATCGGTTGCACAATAATTGGTGGAAACTGGGGCAAATTATTTTTGGAAAATTTCTCTCAGAAAAGAATCAAGAAAAATTCAAACTAAAATCAGATCAGAAAAATTCAAAAAAAAAAAAAAGAAGTCAAAAATCAAAAATCAAGTTCAAATTCTTGTTTCTTGGAAAATCAAATTTAATTTCTTGTTTCTTGACAAATCAAATTCATTTTCTTTTTGAAAATTTCTCACGGCAAGTTTTCGGGTGCTATCCCACTGACCGATTTTCTAGGCAGGCTCGGTTGTTATCCCACTGACCAGTTCATCGCACTGGGGCAAATTTTCGGATAATTTTCCAAGTAAATCTTATACAGTTTCTTCATACATACCGGCATTTCTTTTATTCTGCCACTAGCCGTGGGTCAGTCCCACTAGTGTGCATTTCATTTTCATCGCCACTAGCCGTGGGTCAGTCCCACTAGTGTGCATTTCATTTTCATCGCCACTAGCCGTGGGTCAGTCCCACTAGTGTGCATTTCATTTTCATCGCCACTAGCCGTGGGTCAGTCCCACTAGTGAGCATTTCATTTACATCGCCACTAGCCGTGGGTCAGTCCCACTAGTAAGCATTTCATTTGCACCGCCACTAGCCGTGGTCAGTCCCACTAGTGTGCATTTTCATTTACATCGCCACTAGCCGTGGGTCAGTCCCACTAGTGAGCATTTCATTTAGATCGCCACTAGTCGTGGGTCAGTCCATAGTGAGCATTTCATTTTACACACGTGTCAGTCCCACTAGTGAGCATTTCATTTACATCGCCACTAGCCGTGGGTCAGTCCCACTAGTGAGCATTTCATTTACATAGCCACTAGCCGTGGGTCAGTCCCACTAGTGTGCATTTCATTTTGCATCGCCACTAACCGTGGGTCAGTCCCACTAGTGAGCATTTCATTTACATCGCTACTAGCCGTGGGTCAGTCCCACTAGTGTGCATTTCATTTTGCATCGCCACTAGCCGTGGGTCAATCCCACTAGTGAGCATTTCATTTTACATCGCCACTAGCCGTGGGTGAGTCCCACTAGTAAGTATTTCATTTTGCATCGCCACTAAACATGGGTCAGTCCCACTAGTGAGCACATCAAATTTTGTTCGGGTCAGTCCCATGATTTAAATTTTTTCGGGTCAGTCCCATGATTCAAATTTTGTTCGGGTCAGTCCCATGATTTAAAGTTTGTTCGGGTCAGTCCCGTTTTAAATTTCTTTCTCGGGTCAATCCCATCTTAAATTTCTCGTCCGGGTCAATCCCATCTCAAATTTTTGTAAAAGGGGGTCAGTCCTAATTTCAGAAGCGTCAAACGTGCGAGTCGCTCGCAGCCGAATAACACAGGTAAGTATTTGGTGTCTACTTCTTTGTCTCAAGTTTTTCCAAAACTCAGACAAAGAGGGGCAAACTGTAGACTCCAAATTTTGATTTCAAACTTTAATCATTTAATTAATTTAATTTTTATTTTATTTGTTTCAATTTTTGGTTTTTATTTTTATTTAATTTTATTTGTTTCGATTCGTGTCTCTTGTCTTACTTTAATTGAATTAATAGTCTTTTTTGCACTAAATTTCGAAAAAGGAAAAAAAAGAAAAAGTCAATCAAAGGGATAAGAATAAGACACATAAGCCTACTTTGGGGTTTGAAATCTTGGTCTTTCAAATTAGGTTTAGTCTTTGGAGGTGCCTTTAAAATAAGAAAGAGCCGCAAGCCAAGGAGGGCGGAGGGGAGGAACAAGGAAAAATAGCTTCAGGGGGTTTCGGTTGAGGGAAAAAGAAAGTCAGCAGGAGGCGGCGGCTAAAAAAAGAAAAACAGAGGGTAGGGAATAGAGCAAAAACCAGGGGTAGGAGCTCGGCGAAAAAAGAAAGCAAGAGAAAGCTGCGGGGGAAAGGGTTTCGGTTGATCAAAGCAAAGAAGGAGAACAAAAGGGGAAGGAAGGGAAAAGGCAACAGCGAAAGGGAGGAGTTTCATCTGGGAGGCAGTAACGGAAGAGCTACGGCGAAAAGGAAAAGGGGTTGCGAAGAACAGAGCAAGGAAATTGAGAAGGGATCTACGGTGAGAAGAGGAAGGGAAAAGCAACGTGAGAGGAGAGCTTGTGGGGAACCGAGAGCTTGGAAACAAGAGGGTTTGCAATTGATAAAAGGAAAAAAGGATTCCGGCAAAATAAAAAAAAAGGAAATGTAAGAGAGCTATGGTTGAGTGAGATAGAAACGGAGGAGAAAGTGGCAGCGGACTAGGATTAGCAAGAGAGAAAGCTGTCGGGCAAGCAAAAGGAAAATCAGGGGGACGGATTGAAAGGGGAACAGAGCAAATGAACCAAAAAAAAAACAGAGGAAAGGAGGATGCTTTGGCGAGGAAAGAAAGCTGTGGCAAAGAAACCGAAGCCAAGCTGCGGCAAGAAACAGAGGATTCAAGTTGGGGGAAAAACAGAGAGGGAAGACCCGTCTGAAAAAACCACCAGTCCGCATCCGCCGATGCTGCTGTCCGCCATCGCCGTCGCCGCCGCGCAAGTAAAAGCACTGTGAGTTCACCCTTTTCTTTTGAACTTTAGCTCTTTCCCAAGCCCTCAAAACATGTCTGCCGCGCCTATGTTCAGTGCTATTTTCTTGCCGTTTGTTCATGAATTTAGATTTTACATGCTTTGTGTGTCAATCGGATTGAATTCCAGGGTTTTCTGACAATTTTGGGGCTTATAATAACTTCAATTGAGTAGAAAATCAATGACCCTTTTTGCACTCATCCGTTGCTCGATGAAATGCCTAACTGAAAGTCCTAATTGAAAATGATTTGACTTGCAAAGTGGCTTAAGGCAGATTTCGCAAGTCTTTTACCATGTTGCAAAAATCTGCACTTTTAAAGTGCTATTGGCTTCGTTTCGAGTTTGTTGATTTATAAACATAGCCTGCTTTTCTGATTCCCTTATGAAGAGTTCAACGTTTGGTCAAAGAGTGGAGTGTTTTCTGTTGCATGTTTTAGTTGGTCGTTGCAAGCAGATGATGAAGTTTCTATTTGCTGCAATTTCATGTTTTGTCCTTGTTTTCTTGGCTCGGGTTTTATCCGAGGGGATCATTAAAGTTAAATCATGTTGGTATGAAATCTGTGTGAGTTGAAGTTGCAATTTTTGGTAGCAGAAATGATTGAGGGAAGCTTCATGAGCTGCAAAATTTTGTTGCAGAAAGCTTTCTCGTAGAATTTGCAGGAAGTTTGCATGATAATTTCCAAAAAATTACACTTTGGCCCCCCAAGTCTCCCTTCTGTTGCACTACGGCCCTACAAACTTTCAATGCTTTCAATTAGATCCCTAATTTAATTACAAATAGGTCCCTAAACTTTACCTCTCTTTAATTTTTGACCCCAAGTCTTTGCGATGATTATAATTTGACCCCCATGACTTGGTTAATTCTTGCAAATAAGTCCCTGCTTGTTTTAATTTCTTCAATGTAGGTTATTTACATGAATTAATTGATTCAATTTCATGTTTATTCTCAATTTCATGGTTATTTGTCAATTAAAGCGATGCCTTGACCCTTTCTTTTATTTTGGAGGGTAAATAAGTAATTTCACCCTATTAGGGCATCAACTCAAGGGAGGTACACTCTATCCTTTATTCTTGACTTTATTTGACCTTATGTGCCTTATGTGACTTTATGTGCTCAATTGCATGCCACTTGAATGCTTTCATTTTATTTATTCGCTTTATTTGTCTTAATTTAGTATTTTTATTTTATTTTAGTTCAATTTTTTATCATTTGAAAGGCACTTGAATGCCACAATTGTAATAGTTAGGCTATTATATCCTTTCATTTAATTCCTTCCCTCTTAGATTGTAGTAGGCTTCCCCCCCGAATGTAATAGTTAGGGTTTTATTTGTTTACTTGCCTTGTGTGTGTTGCATGCCTATGTGCTATGTGTTACCGCTTTCTTAGGACGTGCATCTAGATATCATGCCTATGTGTTATGTGTCTTATGTGATTTATGTGCTTATTTGCTTTATTATGCTTTATCTGATTTTCTTAGACTGTAATAAATGCATGTTACCACACTAGTCCAATGCTAGCTGTGATTCCTTTCCCGTCACCACACTAGTCCAACGCTAGTTGTGGTTCTTTGTTCCGATTTCCCACTAGTCCAATGCTAGTGAGGATCCATAGCTAAGGGCTAGTCCAATGTTAGACCCAATAGGGCCACTCCCTCGCTAGATCATGTTTGTATGACTACATTACACTTCATGCATATTTTTTCATTTTTTAGGATCTTTATCATTTTCACATAATATTTTCCCTTATAAAATATCCCTTACTCCTATGCATATATAACATTTAGATTTGCATCTCATTTAGGAAATTAGGGGGTAGATTAGTGCATTTTGCCTAATTAGACTAGAGATAGCCCCTTGGATATGGAATATGGACGAGTTTGGCTTTTCTAACCTTAGCACGCTCGTATTCCCTCTATTAAAGGGAAAATTGAGTCACGAACATTAGTCCCCCGTACCCGACATGATGCACTCCTTTAAGACATGTGTATTTGTATAATTATTTTTTATTTTTTATTTCTTTTCTTAGAGTCTCATATTTTCTGCATTATTCGTGACCTCTCCAAAGAATCCGCATTGGGCGTCACAATTAATGTGATTGGCACCATTCAAGCTTTGAAGAGAAATTTTGCCCCCCGATACCCTCCTAGGTCTAGGGTTGCATTCATATAATGCATCCAAATGTGATAAATCTTAAGGGTAAAATAAGAAAATCTTTGACTAAATCGCGCAACTAGCCTTGGCTAGGTTGAGAGGGTGCCTTGGACTTCGTCCTTGCCTTCCCTCTCTTCAAATGTGACTCCCGAACCTTTTTCTTTGATTTACGTAGACTTGGAGTCGTTTTAGAAAGGGTTTTTTCTATTTTTTCTTTAAAAAATTCATTTTTTAGGTGACTTGGTACACCTTAACTCAATACCAAGTGGCGACTCCGATTTTTATTTCAAAACCCTTTTTAAAACTATTATTTTGGGTCAAAACGTCGTATTTTCAAGTCCCATGTAGACCCGTGCTTTTTATTCATTTTTCAAATCAAAAATTTACTTTTTAAACCTTTTATTTATTTTTCTTATAAAAAATGGGGTGCGATAGAAGTGTCAAAGGGAGTTTTGTCATTTAAATCTTGTTCTACACCTTCTTACCATTTAGTTAATAATGTCCCATTCTTTCTTTATCCGATTTCTGAATTGTTTCAAGTTGAAGGTTATTTTGTGTTTGTAGGTTGTAAAGCTGTCCAAAATCTTCCAACTATGACTAAAGAGTTGTAACCTGATTTCCTGCTTGTTCCAGCTGCATGTTGCGCGAATGCATGTGATTCGTATGGAGTGAATTTCACTTTATTACTGCCGCTTATGTTGGGTGATGCACACAAGTGTGTCAATCAAGATCCGAATTCTATCCTTACCTCACTGGTTCGTGCTTCTAGGGAAGTGCAACCCGATTGGTTCAATGTTCCACCTCCAGATAGGCAAGTTGTGCCAAATCAGCGACCGCCAGGGAAGAATCATACCACCTTGAACAACCTGATTCGGAATTTCTCTAGCTCCCATGAGCATCATTATCAAGATCCTTATCCTGTGCATGAGAATGGGAGGTTGTTGCACAATTGTATGCCTATGACCACTAACTATGAGATTTATTGTGTAGGTGACAATATGACAATCCATGGCCAAAGGCTGATTAGAGAGCTTTGGATTGCTACTTGGAATTTTCACGAGCCTTACACAAGCTCTTTCCTATCTTGGCACATGTCCTTGTTTGAGAGTCTCATGAAACTGACCAAACTACATTTAACTTGGCTCGTGACCTTTCATTTGTTCCCAACGTGGCTGACCTCCAAACGCACTATCGATTTGAGGTGTCATACTACTAACTCTTGTTAGTATCATGCATCCCCATCTATATTTGAGGACAAATACTTCTCAAGAGGAGGGGACTGATGTGTGCACGGGTGGCGGGACCTTGAAGGCTTGAAGGATGTTAATCAAGTTACCTACACATTGATCCAAGCCCACGAGGAGCCAAGTGATGGTTGTTAGTTTGGACTCCTTGAAGGCTTGAAGGATGTTAATCAAGTTACCTACACATTGATCCAAGCCCACGAGGAGCCAAGTGATGGTTGTTAGTTTGGGCTCTAGCCCGCTAGTTAGTCTTTGTAGTTTTTCCAATTAAAGGGAGTCGGCCAACTGTTGGGCCTTTTTTAGTCTTGAGCCATCAAGTTATGTTACTAGTTGTAGGGCTTGTTGAGTCATGGATTCGGCCCACCTTGTCCAAGGTCTAGCCGAACCTTTATTTCCTTTTACTAGCATTAGGGTTTCGTTAGTTTGCCTATACAAAGGCTTGCTTTGTAAGTATTAAGGGTAGACATTTTATGAATAAAATTAATTAGTTTTCGACTTTCTTCCTTGTGAGAATTTCGAGCTTTACTTGCTTCTGGCAAGGGTTTTTAAGCAATCTCGTGCTTGTCCTTGATTGTTCTATCGACCTATTTCCTGGAGTAATCACCTTAATCGGAGTAGTCGTTCTACCGCCTTTAATCAAATCGTGTCGTCCGTTTGATTCTAGGTCCCGCAATCCAAGTGTAGACACCAAATTTTTTAATTTAATTTATTTGCTATTATTTTTATTTTAGTCTCTTATTTTATTTTTAAGACATTTTTAGCATAGAATTTATCGAAAAAAAAAGAAAGAAAATCATTCACAAAAATATGATTTGTTTCTTTTTCAAATTTACTGTTTATTAATTGAAAAAAAAAGAGAAAATCATTAAAAAAAACACAAAAAATCTTAGCATTTTGTCTTTATCTTTTATTCCTAGTTGTGTTCATTTTGTTTACTTAAATTGTTATTTTGGTTATTTTGTTTAAATGATTCATTGAAAAAAAAGAAGGAAAAAGAGGCAGGCTCACGACCCTGAGAAGCATACAATCAAAACCCCTCTTCATTTTCATCTGAAGAAACGCAAATACAAAAAAAAAAATTTCAACTCCATTGTTTACTCATTTTTTCTCCTCCGTCTGATGATCCCAACAAAAAACACTTGGCTTGATCCAAGGTTTTATCAGAAACCATGAAGATCTAAGGTTGTAAAAATGCAAAAAAATGGAGTTTATTTCTGCGCCTTAGATGTTAGGTTTCGGTGATAAGCTGCCCATATAAAAAGCTGTGGAAAGCTAAGGTCAGAAAAAAAGGAAAAAAAAGAAAAGGAGTTTTGTTGGCGGCTGAAGACATAACCGAGAAAGCTCTAGATAAGAGGCGGCAGAGTTTGATAGAGAGGAGGGCTGAGAAGCTGGAAAACAGTGGAGGGAGAAAGGAAGAGAGAATAGAGTTGACGGCGGGAGAGCTGAGCGCAAGAAAACAGAAGAGAGAAAATCTGGTGATGACGGCTGGAAAACTTAGGGGAGAGGATGAAGCATTTGGTGACGGCTGAATAGGAGCAACTCGTGGGCGGCTGGAGAGAAAACTAAGAAAGAGCTAGAGAGGAGGGAAGGAGTGCGTGAGGGAGAGTTAGCTGGAGGAGAGAAAAGGATCTGGTAGCGGCTAGGGTTTTGAGAGGTAAAGTAGCAACGAAAAAGAGAAGAGAGGCAAGGAGGAAACGGTCGGGGCAGCAAAGGAAGAAACAAGAAAAATCTGGAAGAGGCTGAGAAAAGAAACCTGGAAAGCTTTCGAGCAGAGAGTTTCGAGGGATTGAGGTAAATTCGCAGCAGAGGAGAAAACATGAGAAAAAAGGAAGAACTTTGAGGCTGGAGTTGTAAGAAAGCTACGGGATGGTTTCTCCATCAAAAGCCTGGGTTGATCTTTTCATCAAACTCAAGTTGAGACTTCAGATTCGAAGGCAGTGAAGAGGTAATCTTCGACACTGTTTCTTACCCATTTCCGTTTCATAGGATATCCAGTTTGCATAACCAGAGATTCTGGGTTCTTATTCATATTTGGATGTTGAATTGTTGTGTAAAGTTGGGTGCTTATTTGAATCTCTGGACATGAAAACCACGAAACTTAGGAATCAAAAAGCTGTTAGCTTTCGTGCTTTCTTTCCCCTGTGAAATCGAAGGAATATGGCCCGTGGGTTGCAAGTGTTGTCCCTGTTATTCTGTTTGTTCTTATGATTCAGGTCTTAGGCTGTTTTCTTGGGGTTTTAGGTTTGAAGTCAGTAGATGTTCCTATGGTCTTTGCACTGCCGAATCTTGGTTGGAGTTTGATGAACTTGTTTTATTGTCTTGCTGCATTTTTATGACTTCCTTGTTTGTTTTAATTTTTTTTTTGTTTTGGCTGATTTTGGGCATTGGGTTTTGGAAATAGAAAGAACAAATTGCATAATTTGTTGGATGGTGGGTTTGGAGCATTGTTTCAAAATTTGTATGTTGCCTGGTAACTAAATGGCAGTAAGTCTCGGACAAACTTATGTTCTGCTGTCTCCTTCTCCATGACAACCAGTGGTTTCATGACCTTATTTGCTAGCTAATCTGAAATTTGAAAGAGGTAGTTGAATGATTGATAGTGAGCTCGTTTGTTTTGGTACGAAAGCTACGCGAGTTGAAGCTGCAAAATTTGCAGCAGAACAAAAAGCTTTTGCATTCTCTTTGCTGTTTTCTTTCCTGCAACTGCTAACCAAAGTTTCGGCCATCCAATTTGCTGGTTGATCTTATGTTGGAAAGAGGAATTGGATAAGATGTGACGCCTCGAAAGAATGAGTGCGAGAACCCGAAAATTTTCTAAGTTTCTAGGGTTTATTTTATTGATCGCTCGCCTTTTCGACATTTTCTTTATTAGAAAATTCCCCAGAGAATTTTATTGAGTAAATATAGTTTTAGATGATTTTTCTAGTATCAGTTAGTTTTTGAGAAATTAAGAACATATATCGGACGTGGGACCCACTAGTGCGGAAAGTACGATAAAATTCGGCCAGTTAGGTTAAGTTTTGGATACCGGGTTTATTTTACCAGGTGCTAAGAGATTATTAGAGGTTGTTATATGGATGAGAGTGGAGAGAGAGAAAAGGATAACCATGTATTAATTATAGTGACAAGTGTCACTTAGAGATTAAGTCTTGATTCTTGACCACTATTCATCCTTTTACCATTTGACTAAATAAACCAAAAAAATTGATTAAAATCACTTCATTTCCAAGCTTTGTGGCCGACTCTCTCTCCAAGCAAAAGAAGAAAAAACCTCTCCAAATTTCTTGCTCCAATCTTGCCCAATTCAACAAACTAACCGATTAAACTTGAAAACTCTCCATAAAAACCTCTCTCTTAGTGATTGTGAGGTGATTAGTGAAGTGGTTTGGGAGATTAAAGTGCAAAGTTGCTCCTTTTCTTGTGTTGATAAGGTGAGTGACTATGGAAACCCTCTTTTCTATCTAATGATGTTTAATTAAGACTTGTGGTGGTTATAAGTGTGATTTGGTGGATTATTTCTTGATTTTAGTTAAGATTGGTGAATTTTTCTATTTATGTGGGATTTTTCTGTTTTCATATGATTAATATTATGTGGCCATGTATGATGGTTGGAAATGGTTTAGAATGAAGCCTTAGTGTTAAGATAGCGGCTATTTGCGGAAAATTTCCGCATTGAACGGAAAATTTCGGAATTAGGGTTTCGATTACCCCCTTTTTTGCCTGGACACTGTTCATCATAGTTAGAGGCTGAATTATGTGAGAGCCCGTAGCTTTCTTAAGTACTAGGTTTTATTTTTCTTTTAATTGCACGCTTTTCCACATTTTATTTATTCAAAAATTGTGAAAAGAAATTTTTATGAGTAAATATAGTTTTTAGATGATTTTTCTAGTATCGAATAGGTTTTGAGAAATTAAGAGCGTATACCGGACGTGGGACCCACTAGTGCGAAAAGTTTGGAAAAATTCGGTCAACTAGATTAAGTTTTGGATACTGGAATTAATTTATCGGGTGTTAAGAGATAAGTAGAGAATGCTAAGTGGATTGGTATGAGAGAGACAAAAGTTAGGCAAGCATTAAATTAAGTGACAAGTGTCACTTGGCTATTGGGTGGACCATTTGACTACTATTCCATGTCTTACCAATTGACTTAAATAACTAAAAATTCACCAAAATTCCTCATTTTTGTCTTTCTCTTGGCCGACTTCTTCAAGGCAAGAAAAGAAAGAAAACTCTTCAATTTTTGGCTTCAATCTTGCTCAAGTTCAACAATCTAACCATTGAATCTTGCAATTTCTCCATAAAACCTCTTCAATTAGTGTTAGTGAGTTGATTTGTGGAGTTATTTGGAAAGCTAAGAGGACCTATTGCTCCCTCTCTCTTGTTTCTAAGGTGAGTTGTGAAGAACCACCCTCCTCCCTTAATTGATGCTTAAATCATGATTAGTGGTAGTATGTGTGGCGACCCCACTTCCCCCTAAGGCGAACCAAAGGGTTGGCGGGCCGCCTGCCCAGCTCTCGCCAGGACTCACGCAAGCATTCTAACTTAAAACCTTCCGATGATTAACCTAAACTATTACAAAACAACTTTTCCAGAAAAGGATTATCCTTAAAGCCACATTAACTTCAGAGATAGCACAGATAAAAATAACCAAACGGTGCTCCTAAACGACCTACGCTACGTACCAAAGTACAAAATCGCACCAAACCGGATAGATACACACATAGATCCCAAAACAAACTTACAAACCAAGTATTCGAATTAGAGATTACACTTTTCCAGCTTCAAGTGGCAATCCAAAATGAAAAGTACAATACTTAGATTACAATCCGATACAATCCGCAAGTTACAATCAAATTATTCAAGTTCAACCATAAGAAATACAAACTACGCAAATACTTTCAACCTTCCCATCCTGTAAGGAAAACAAATAAACGCGGGGTGAGCTAAAGCTCAGTGGTGCCCCAAAACATGCAGTCACATAATTCAAACAACGAGTAGTCATTTAAACAGGCTAAACAATTAAGAAAGCGTGTAACAACACAAGGTAGGATACAGGGGCTCTCAGGAGCCATTTTCCTCGCTTGAACACCGTTCTTCGTAGTTGACCCTCCGTCAACTCTCACTACTTATAGTCCATGTAGATCCACTCATTTTAATCCTAACCCGTCACCATTCATACCTCTACTCCGGGCCCGTACTTCGTCTACCGACGCAGTATACTCGAGATATACCCGTAATAAAAATTGTCGAGGGATTCACCCAACGACTTTATTGTAGTTCGATTCAGATGTCGAGGGATTCACCCAACGACTCACTACATTTAGATTCAAGGTTTTGTAGTTAGATTCAGATGTCGAGGGATTCACCCAACGACTAACTACATTTAGATTCAAGGATTTTGTAGTTAGATTCAGATGTCGAGGGATTCACCCAACGACTAACTACATTTAGATTCAAGGATTTATTAGGAAATGGTTCACACATGTCACCACTCGAACGGCTAGTGCGATAAAGTACACACTGCTCACTTCGATGGATCAAAACTTATTTCTTTGCAATTTATCACATATCGAGTCAAGAAAGCACTTAATTCAAGTAGGAAAAGAACAGGCAGGGACACTCACCAAGAGTGGAGTTCAGATAACGGGTTGGGAGTCGAAATCCGTGTCCTCGAGAAATCCTAGAAATCAAATTTTGAAACTATAAGTTTCTATGCAGTTTTTAACTTATTTGCAAACGAGTTTATTTAATTTATTACTAGTTACTTCCTCAAGGAATTTCCAAAAATCTATTTAGATTGAAGCTCAGTAAAAGTAGTAAAAGTGTTTCTTACTTTTATACTTAGAGATGGTAACCAGTATTACTTACTAGAAACAAGTCAACAAACTTCTCAAAACAAAGTTGGAAGGTTACTTTGAGTATTTCTCTAAACTACGGCTTTTATAAAACTTATATGTAAAAACTATTTTCCCCTAGGGTAGGGTTTCTTGCCGAGCAAGTATCCCAAGCTTTTCGCTAAAGTTGGTAAAACTTGTATTTTGAAACTTTCATATAGTTGGCTATCCAAGTGCAAAGCTTAGGGAAGGAAAAGAATTAAACTATAACTTAGGGTTTCCGAAAGCTATATAACTTAATTTCTAGAGCTTAACAAGGCTAGTTTGCGTGAAAGGAAATTTTTGAATTGGAAAGTTTTAGGCAAAATGCTAGATATAGAGCTTTATAATATAATGCTAGCTGAAGAATATTTTTTTGGTAAATTTTCGAACGCAGCTACTCGAGTTCGTAAGATCTATACAATTTCCCCGCTCCGATTCCATTTTGAAAACGCAATATATATATCCAAATATGGCAAAAATCACATAGCACGTTACTAAGGCTTCGTCAATCATTAGCCTTAGCTTTCAACAATTGCATTTCCGAATAACATAAAATAGTCAACCAAGGCTTCATCAATCATTAGCACTTGGTTTCAGCAACCCAACAAAAGCAAATAAAATAAAAGTAAGGCCTTCAAGGCATTCCAGAAATTTAACTTCCAACATCCGGTAATACTTGTAAAATCATGCTAATGGCCAAAGGCTTCATCAATCATTAGCCCTTGACCTCATCAATCACTTCCAACCACAATTTAATCAGGAATTTAAACCACAAGTAAGCAAGAATCTCAATCCAAATCCAAATCCAGTTTCCCCAGGAAATAGGATATTCAACCAAAACAGTCCACTTTAAAAAAATTCACAGGCAGCAGTACACATAGAGGAAAAATACGAAATTTCTACAAGACAAAGGTCTATGATTCTAGTTTCAAATGCCACTGACGGCACCTTAAACGAATTTTCCTACATCAAGATATATACATTTTACTGGGACTGGTCAGTGGAATCCAAAAATCTGGAATTTCATTTTCCACTTATGAAAAACTCCCTTTTTCTCTTTTAACCGCCAACATGTTTTATTCGAACCATCCTTACATTTCTTAAAGACTCCCAAACAACATATTCCAGGCATTTACATCCTTCATGCTTCAGGGGAAATTTCCAAAAACCAAGAAATTTTCCAACTCAATTTTCGGCTATCACAACCAAAAATTCCAGCAATTATACACTAACATTTTTTTTTGTTCCATCATCTAGTATATAAATATTCATTGCTAAACTACTTATACCATGCAATTAATCCACTCTTAGGTATTTCTAAAACATTATAATCCAAGGGAAAAGCACAATAATTTCCAGAAACCAATTTAAACTTCCCAAAAGAAATCTGAAAAATTCGAGTTCATCATACGGCTTCCAAAATTTTCCAGCATCCAATCTGCTTTAGTTCAAACTTTCCCTTGGTTTTAATATGGTGTTCGGTACTCAAGTTCAGCGTTTAAACTCTTAGCTAGTAAGTAATCATTTCCATATCAAAATTCGAGTTCAAACTATCATTATTAACATCACAATTTCCAGAATTTTTTCCTGCTTGGGCTCGGATGATCTTGCATTGAGGCAGGTTGCCCTCTTAATTTTATTTCTCTATTTTAACGAACTAATTGGCTACATGCAGGGCCTAATTACTTGTTATTAGCTATCTAATTATAATTATAGGCTTAAACCACAAAATTAAAACCAATTTAGGCTGTAATAATCCAAGCAAGCTCACGGCAATTTCAACATTTACACATAGCAGAAATTCTTGTTCAAAAAAAAAAAATTCCATTCGAGTGCTTAACCTCAGCATGCATGTCCCTAGCTAACTTTTCCTTATTGTAATTGATTAGTTAAACACTTAATCTACCTCAAATTGTCGCAGGAAATCAGAATTAATGTTACGCGTCTAATCCAGCTACTCGGCTGAGATGTTTAACCCCAAAACAGAATTCTTCATGCTATACTCACATCATCCGAAGGCTCAAACCAACATGCATGGTATTCATCATCAAGTTTTACCCAAACTAAAGACATTTAAGAGTTCAAATTATCACCGAAAAACACAAATTAAGCTGCATTGCTCAATCAGCTTCTCGGCAGAAATGGTTTGCCCAAAACAGAATTTTCCACAGCTTTGGTTTCATCATTTGATTACACAAATTAACACATGCAAGGCCACAGCTAGCTTAAGCCACCTCTGATCATCCATATTTATTCCAGAAAATTTACCTCACAGCAAGCTAGTTCACACACGAAATTCTGAAAAAAATCTCTGCTCCCTCTCGGCTCTCACACACACGGCAGGTTTGATGATTCTGGCTTGGTGTAGTGGCTTCAACTGATGGAGGTGGAAGCTGGTGATGTTGCAGCCGTGAAGTTGGGTGCAAATGGAGTTGATGGTTCCCTGATCTCCTCCCTCAGCTTACGGACAGGGCAGGAACGAAATGGAGTTGCAGCTCACGGCTTCTTCCTTAGGTCGATACTCACGAGGAGCAGCTCTCACTCACTTGCTCTCGGATGCTACAATGAAGGTGAGGTGCAGCTGTGGTTTGATATGTGAAGTGGAATGAATGAAGTGGTGCCGTGGTTATGGAGATGTTTGTGGGCAGAATTGGTGGAGTGTAGGATTTGGTTTGCTTGTAGAATTGGTGAAGTTGTGGTTGGCTAATTGGGGCGGCAGTGGAAGGCTGTAAGAGGGAGTGTTTGGCCGTGCATGGTGAGGTTGTGGTGGAATGGAGGTTTTGTGAAATTGTGAAGGGCACTTTGGTCATTTCACCTTGCTCCCTAACCTCGACTAAACTCTCAATTCTAATCTTAATTCCAACAATAATCCCCAAGTGTGATTTGAAAGCCTACTTATACGTTAGAATACTTAAACTGTTATATCGAATATACGCCGATTACGATTTAGTATAAAGGTTCCTGACATTCTTATTTTATTAATTACTTATTAAAATCAAGTTTGACCTTGTAATAAAAATCTAGCATTTAACATTCTTGTTTTATGAATTAATCTATTAAAATCAAGTTTGACCAATATATAAAAAATCTAACATTTTATGCTAGTATGAAAAGAGAATTTAACCTAGCTCTACGAGTCTTAACTTAGATTAGCGGAACCAAAGAATTCTTTATTTTGGAAATTGTATAACTTTCCGCATAACCATGATTTACGTACTTAATTGCGAACAAGTAAAAGTAGTACTAGAGATTAGAAAGAATAAAAAGGGTGTGAAAGACATACGAAATATTATTTATATAAGCATTTTTCATGGTTCTCACAGTATGAGATGCAAGTTTATGAATTATTTCTTGATTTGTGGTTGAAGTGATGAAGTTTTATTATTTTTGGGGATTTTTCTGTTTTAATATGAGCATGATTGTGTGGCTATGTATGATGATTGGAAATGATATTTAAGGACTCTATGAGGTGGAAAAAGTGGTAAATTGCAAACAATTTCTGCTTTGGAAGAAATTTTGGAAAGTTAGGGTTTATGATTGTGCATTCTGCCCGAATTTGTAGCTCATAGATAGAGGCCGAATTGGCCTTGGCTTAAAACATGAAAGTTGTAGGAAATGATATTTTAGAGGTGCCTACAAAATTTCAGGTCAATCGGAGTAGCGTATCTTGAGAAAAGTTGAAATTACCCTTGCTGTCCTGGTTTTACCCGAATGTAAGAATTGCGCCTGTAATTGGTTGTTTTGGCTGGAATTGCTTCCGAATTGGTTGTTGAGGTCTTCTGATGAAATTTAGCCCTGTTTCTTAGATTTCATCTGGTTTTGGAATTTCTGGATTTGGACTTTGATAGCCTGCTTTATGATGTTTCCGCTAGAATGCGTTCTATGAATCTGTTTTACGGTTTTGGTATAGTATTTTGCATTTTTGACCTGGTTGCACTCAAACTGGGTTGAGTAACCTTTTGTAATGTTTTACCCCTATCTTTTAGCTTCGAAACGGTGTATCTTACACCTTCATCCGATAACCGTAGTACCTTTGGTGCCATTACCGCAAAATGAGGTCAAAAACTGTTTTTTTCAGGGTTAAAGCTAAATCATTTCCGGATTGTTCTGGTTTCCTCTATTGTTTGTGTATGCTTAGGGAACCCTGTTTTGGTAGTATGTAGAATTGGTTTATGACTTGTAATCGAGTCTTATTGTGTTTGTAGACACCAAATTTTTAAATTTTTACCCTAATTTTAATTTTATTTTTTAGTAATAATTCTTATCTATTATTTTTATTCCATGATTTTAGTTCTTAAACTTTTAACGTTTTGTATAGCATTTCAGTATTTTTAGATTATCATTATCTATTATCTATTATCTTAGCTTTATTTTTGCATTCATTTTTTACTCTTTTAACTATTTATTTTTTATTGTAAGACTTTTTAGCATAAAATTTGCAAAAAAAAAGAGAAAATTAGGGAAAAATATGTTTTATTTCTTTTTATTGAAAAAAAGAGAGAAAAAAGAAAAGAAGAAAAAGAGGGAAAAGAGGAAAATCTTAGCTTTTTATTTTTTTTATCTTTTGGTTACTAATTTTGTACATTTTATTTAAGTTTGTTTGAATTATTATTCTTGTATTATTGTTATTTAAATTAAGTGATTAAAAAAAAAAAGAGAAAATTCATGTTTCGGTTTCGGCCGCAGCAGAAAAATTGCAGCTGCATTTCTCGGCTATTTTGGCTTGGGGTTGGCTCCGTTCGATGGAGAGAGTACAAGCCATCTGGCTTCATCCAAACCATTGTTGATAGGGTTGAGTTTTGGGAGCCATATAAAAGAAAGGGAAAACGGACCGAGAGGGGAGGTTGGATGACGGTTGGGTGGAGCAGGAAACCAAAGGAGAGCTGAGGGTTTAGAGGCTGGTGGATGGCTGGAAAAATCTTGAGGGAGGAGCGGCTAGGTTTAGAAAAACAAAGCAAGAGTGAGGGATAGAAAAAAGCTTACGGTAAAAAGAAAGAGAAAACTGAAAGGAGGAAGCAAAAGGAAGAACAAGAAGCTGCGAGGGAAAGGAGAACCGAGGAAGGAAGCTACGGGTAAAAGAGCAAGGAAGAAACCAGGAGGGTTTTCAGAAATCAACTTCTGCTCGTTTTCTTCGGACTCAACCCTGCCCAAGAATCATCATCAGAATCGTCTGAATCCTTTCACGGCCATTCCCCGGCCCATTTTTTGATTAAGGTAATACCTTTATCCCTTAGAATTAAAAGCTGTTTTCTTCAATCGTGGGTTGGTACCCTTTTTAGCTATATGCTGTTCAGTTGTCCTCTGTAGCTTTTCATTTCGTTTCCGTAGGTTGGTTCAAACTTGGGTTTCGGGTTTAAGTTTCACCGTGGGGCTGTTATGCTTGCTTGACTTGAGTGATATTTGCCGAGGTTGAGAGCGTAGCAATGCTTCGCTGTTTTCGCTTCCTGTTGCTATTGACTGGGTTTGTTTATCGTTGGGTTGTATGAGTGTGCGACCTTGTTAGAGATGGGTTGGTGCGGTCTGTGAGTCCAGTAGAGTAAACGCAGAAAAATTGCAACTTTTTATAGATTTCGCATGACCTCTTAGTCTGTCCTTTTGTTTCTTTACTTGAACTCTTGGTTTGGTGGCTGTTTAGAATGTGTTGTATGTAATGTTCGCCGCAATGAGCTTGAAGTTGTCGGTTTTGTTGCTGCAGTTTTTCTTTTTTACTCTTTGGGCAATGTTTGATATCGGGTTTCAGTGTTAAATGGAGTAAATGGTGATTTTGGTTGTTGGCTTGGAGGTTAATCCATCAGACCCGAACGTTGACAATAAAATGGTAGAAGGCGTTTTGAATGCACCTGGTTTTCTGGTAGTTTGGTGCTTGGGTTGTGTTAACAGGGGTGATTTGAAGATTTATGAGAATCCTAGTTCACAAACAAAATAAATTTTGTTGATTCCTTTTCATATAATGTCGGCGTGGCTCAAGCTGCAATTTTACAGCGGAAATTTGCAGCAGAAACAGAAAAAAGTTCTCGCATTCTCTTTTGCTGTTTTTCTTACCTGCACTTGCTCACCAAAGTTTCGGCCATCCAGTTTGCTGGTTGACCTTATGTTGGAAAGAGGAATTAGATAAGGGGTGTTGGGTTTGCATGTTTGGGGTCTGAAGTACTTGAATCATGTTCGAATAGTTGCTGAGAAAATAAACACCCAAGTTGCCGAATATTTTCCAGATTTTTTGCACCCTCTTTCCCCCTGAACTTCATGGTTAAATGCAAGAGTTTTTTAAGGTTGTGTTATTCTTGATTTTGATGATCACAAAAGCACTTTGAAATGTTTATCTAATTCTCTTCAAATATAAGTGTTTTGTTTTTTAGAGAATCAGATACAAAGGTGTCAAGGAAAGAAAATCAACCAAAAGAAGAAGCAAAAACAGGGCACTCATGTTGGACTTCCGAAAGGAAGCTGTAGGACGTCCGAAAGGATGAAGAACATCAAGAAAGGAAATTCTGTCGGACGCTCGTGAGGAAGCATCGGACGTCCGGATGGATCGAAAGTACTCTTCGGACGCACATCGATCGTGTCGGACGTCCTAAAAATTCCACAAAGTGTTGATGACTCTTTGCCAAGACTCTGTCGGACGCTCGTAAGGAAGCATCGGACGTCCTGAAGGATCGGACGCATGCTTCGGACGCACATCAATCTCATCGGACGTCCTAAAAATTCCACGAAGATTTGATAACTCTCTGGACGACGTTCGGACACAGAAGCTCGGACAATAAAATCCCATCGGACGTCCGAACAACAACTTGACTGATTTTCGGACGATGGGATCGGACGATGACTAAGCCGTCGGATGTCCGACAGCCCCAACGACTAGCTGACTCTTCATCTGCTTTCTATCCGTTGGAAGCATTAATGAAGCCCATTCTTGGTTACCTTTAAATACAAAGACTCTGAATCAGAGAGAGACTTTTGCACACTTTGTTTACAAGATCTCAAGAGATATTTTAGCTAGAAAATAGTCTCCAAAGCTAGATTTGTTCTCCAAGTGGTGTGAATTTCTTGTGAGCATTTCTCTTGTGGTTGAAAGTTTCATTAGTGTAGCTTTGTTGAGGGTTATCTGAGTGATTGTAAAACTTCTTAGCTTGACTAAGTGAGGCTTAGGGCAAGGAGGAAGTGCTCCCTCCATTGTACATCTAGTTGATCATCTTTCATCAAAGAGAAGTTGCTCAACCTAGTGATTGGTCTTCAAGTTTGAGGAAAGCTTGGTAGACAATCGGTTTGATATTCTATCTTATTCTTTTTTGTTTAATAAAATTCTCATTGCTTATCTATACTTGTTTTTCGAATCAATATTGCTCTCTTCTTCTAATCTACTTGATTGATCATTACTAGAAAAGAAGGTAAATTTTTATTAAGCAAAAAATTGCATAAATTTGATTAATATTTTAATCAACCTAATTCACCCCCCCCTCTTAGGTTGTCTTTGGACCTTACAGGTTGAAACTGGAAAATATTTGGTGATCTTGCTACTTTTATCTAAGTTTTTGGTTCGTTAAGCTATTAGTTGTGTTGGATTGGAAAAAAGACTGCATTCGAATAACCCAGAAAGAAAGCTTCTCGAATTGCAGAAAGCCTTTGTAGCTGCTGCATTTTTTTTCCCTTGGCAGAAAGCCTTGTCCGCATTCTTGTTTGCATGAGGGTCCTTAGTGTTTCTGATTTTTGTCATTCCCTTGCATGCATGATAAGAACTTGAAGTTGGTTTTTGATTTGAGAGGTTGGAGCGAATCTACCATGCAAAATGCTGAAGTTTAAAATCATTTTTGCATGAAAAGTTCCTTGGTTTTGGTTTAATTTCCTACTCCCTGCTTGTTTGAATGTTTAAGTTTATGTGTCTTAGTGCTTAGTACAAAGTTTGGAGGTTTGGCTTAGAAGTTTTTGATCAAACTTTGATGTCAAATCTGAAGTTGCAACAGATTTTCTTGTTGTAGAAAGCTTCTTCGTGCCTTTTTGCAGAATATCTCTTCAATGTTTGCATGCTCTTTGGTCTGATTTTTATGTTTGAATCTAAAGTTTGTATCGTAAGGTGGGAGGATTAGATGGTGCTCTTGTTGTTTAAGTTGGAATCTTGTTAGCAAGCTACGGCCGAAATCGTACAGAAAGTTTAAGAAGCTGCTGAAACTTTGCTGCAGAAGCATATGTCTTGTAGTTTTTGCATGCTTGCATGGGAATTATTTTCAGAATTTCATCTTTGACCTCTCAAGGCTCCTTAATGCTACTAGAACCCAATCAATTGAATAATTTTATCAATTTGGTTCTTGACAGCTTTGATTTTTGCAATTTTATTGCTTGTTTGCTTCAATTAACTACCATGCTTTGTTTAAATTGCACTTAAGTCATGACTTTAGGGGCTTTATGATCAAGTGAGCTTTGTATTTGCACATTTCTTTTAATTTTTCTTAATTAAAGTGGTACCTTGACCCTTTTATTGTTTTGAAGCCATTTTTTCCTTCCTTTGATTACCATTGCGAGGGAGGTACACTCTATCCTTCATTTCTTGACTCTATTTGACCCTACGTGCATATATGTGCCTTATGTGTGTAATTGCATGGCTTTAAGTGTTTATTTCATTTTACCTTATTCATTTCTTTAGTTGCTTAATTTTCGCTTTAATTTTGGTTCGATTTTATCATTTGGGAGGCACTCGAATGCCAAAATTGTAATAGTTAGGGGTTTAATTATTTTATTCCTTTTTATTTCCCCTTTTAGATTGTAGTAGGCCTTCCCCCCAAAAATGTAATAGTTAGGGCCTTAATTGCCTTATGTGTCTTGCATGCTTATGTGCTATGTGTTTAATCGCTTTCTTAGGTTTCGGCATCTAGATATGCATGCTTATGTGTTATGTGAATTACGTGCTCACATGTCTACTTGCTTTAATTATGCACATTACTTATATATGTGTACGATGGATGCAAATGCACGTAACCGTGGCTAGTCCAATGCTAGTCATGGCTGTCCCCTCGATCTCTTGCAAGTCCAATACTTGTGAGAGAGCGTAGATGTGGGCTAGTCCAACGCTAGACCCTTAGGAGCCCTTCGCGCGTTAGATCATGATTGCGTGATAAAATCACTCCATTTCATGCATGTTTTCACTTTTTAGGGCGTTACCATGTTGCATGACACTTTCTTATATATGTACATCCTTTATCCCATATTCCTTTCTATCTACATCCCCTATTCCCTAATTTCCCTATTTATATATACCCCTATGTGTGATACATAACATTAGACTTGCATTTCATTTAAGAATTAGAATTAGGATAGTACACTTGCTTGATTAGATTAGGGAAAGCCCCCTTGGATATGGGATATGGACGAGTTTGGCTTTTCTAGCCTTAGCACGCTCGTATTCCCTCTATTAAAGGGAAAATTGAGTCACGAACATTAGTCCCCCGTACCCGACATGATGCATTCCCTTAAGACATGTATATTTCTATAATTATTTTATTCCTTTCCTTTTCTTAGAGTCTCATATTTTTGCATTATTCGTGACCTCTCCAAAGAGTCACTATTGGGCATCACAACTAATGTGATTGGCACCACTCAAGCTTTGAAGAGAAATTTTGCCCCCCGATGTCCCCCTAGGTCTAGGTTTTGCATTCATATAGTGCATCCAAATGTGATAAATGCTTTGGTTAAAACAAGAAACTCTTCGACTAAATCACGCAACTAGCCTTGGCTAGGTCGAAGGGGTGCCTTGGATTTCATCCTTGCCTTCCCCTTCGTCAAATGTGACTCCCGAACCTTTTTCGTTGGTTTACGTAGACTAGGAGTCGTTTAAAAGGGGTTTCTTTTCTATCTTTTTCCTTTAAAAAAATTCATTTTTAGGTGACTTGGTACACCTTAACTCTATACCAAGTGGCGACTCCGATTTTTATTTGAAAACCCTTTTTAAACTATATTTTGGGTCAAATCGTCGCATTTTCAAGTCCCATTTAGACCCACTTTCTTTGTAAATCAAAAATCATTTTTCAAATCAAAAATTCACTTTTCAAACCATTTTATTTATTTTTTTTAAAAAAATGGGGCGCGACAGTGTTTATTTGTATAGTTTAGGGCTTGACTTTCATATCCGGTCATTTCCTAGCTAAATTTTGTACTTGAATGACTTTAAGCCTAGTGAATGGCTTTTGGAAATGAGCTTATTTTGTGTGAGATGTTGGGACTGATTTGAGGAAATAATGAAGCCATTAATGGCTGGAAAATAGGTAAACACAAGGGATTTGCTGCCGAAATTTTTACTTGAAGGCTAGTTTTGGTCCAAGTGCTTTTTGCCGCAAAATTTTATAACCCTTTTTAGTTTAATTTTGCGTTTGGTTTATGAAACCCTAGATATTTCCGACCATCAGTCCAAATGCCCCGTTTCGCTTTAAAGTCATTTTTATGCGTTTTACTCATCATTTATTGGGTTTCTTCGATTTCACCTAATTGGTTGTGCTATATTCTTTCTCGTTCAATCTTAGGTTTTCTCGGTGATTAAGGATTCTATCCAGAAGGATATTTTGCACGTTATTTTGCATAGTTAGGTGAGTGTTCCTTGTTTGTTAAATGCTCCTTGACTTCATAACTTGTATTCTTGAGTGATAACGTGTTAAGTGCTTTTAATGATTTCCAATTTCCAAAACGAGCTTTATAGGCGAGTGTGTACTTTATCGCACTCGACCTAAATAACTGTGCAATTTTCAAGGATTTAATGATTGAAATACTAGTTGCGCATGAATGTAAGCCTTTTTGGCTGAACTGGCCATTGCCCCTTGTTACCGATCGACTCGAGCCAGAAGCGGACTCGGTCGGGCGATTAGGTGACCTGGGTGAACGTTTTGGTATACTCGAGTATTACCTTGAAGTCTGGTGGAGCCCGGCCAATGGCTGGGAAGGGGGTGAATGAAATGAATGATTAAATGAAGCGCGGGTTTTATTTACAAAAAGAAAAAAAAATGCATTTTTAAAAGATTGAAGGAAGGAGGAAATGTCAGGGGAACGAGCGAGCGCGGGAATATTTGGCTCCTTGTGAGCCCGTATCCTTTTAATGTATGTGTTCTTATTGTTTTCCATGCTAAATGTTTCTTGAATTATTGATTATTGATGGTTTATGTATTGGCGTTGTTGTTTAATTACCTGTTTGGAACCTCACTGAGCTTTTAGCTCATCCCTTTAGTTTTATTTTCCTTAACAGGGGAAGGCGAGCAAGGACGAGAGCTCTGTATAGACTAGCTGGTCTAGCTTTTGATTTTCTTGTAATGGTTCTCGCCTTAGTGCTTGGCACGGGCTGGTTGTATGGTGGATTTGGAACCTTTGTATATTCGACGGTTGTACTTCTTTTGAGATCGTAATGTATATAAATTTCGTTTAAGTTTTTGGATCATTGCTATATTTTTCGTATGGGCTGGATCTGGTTTTTGCTCGAGGATGGAAGTGATCGACTGAGTCCCGGCGAGAGCTGGGCAGGCGGTCCGCCGAACCCTTTGGTTCGCCTTAGGGGGAGGTGGGGCTGTCACAAATTAGCCTTGGGTGAAAACATGAAAGTTGTAGGAAATGATATTTTAGAGATGCCTGCAAAATTTCAGCTCAATCGGAGCAACGTAGCCGGTGAAAAGACCGTAATACCCCTGCTGCCCTGTTTCTATCCGAACTTGATAATTGCTTCTGTAATTGGTTAATTTGGTTGGGAATACTTCTGATTTGGTTGTTGACATCTTCTTAAGAAATGTAGCCTGGTGTCTTAGCTTTCGGATGGCTTTGGAATCACTTGATTTGGACTTAGGTAGCCTGAATTAGAGTTCGTTAACCAGAATGCGGTTTGTTAACCTATTTTTGCGGTTCTGGTTTGGTACATTGACATTTTGACCTAGTTGCATCACAAAATGGACTGCGTGGTATTCTTCAATATTGTAGCCCTTTCTGTTAGTTTCGAAACGATATAAAGTTCATCCAAATCCGAGTCCCGTAGCTCCAGTTATGACCAAAACAAGATCGGTTGTCAGAACTGCCTTCGAATTTGGACAGTTCTGACAGGAATGTTTGGACCCATTTTCCTCCATGCTCTGTATTGATTCAGCTTTTGGTCCAAACATGAAAGTTATAGCCTTATGTCCTACTTTCCAACACCTTTGGAATTTCTTGATTTAGATTTGTGAGCTGTGAGTTATGGTCCAGCAAACAAATCCTGTTCGTCACCTTAAGACGTAAATTTCTGGTACTGTTTTCCATAATTTCGACCAGCTTCCATTCAGATCTAGATTAAGGTGTCTTCAGGAGAATTGTAGCCCTTCCTCATAGCTTCGAAACGGTGTCTTGCTCAACTTGATCCGACATTCCTAGCCTAATCTTTGATCAAAACGGTTTGAGATGGCGGATTTGGCCGTTTCCGTTTGCCGTTCCGCCCGCGCGCGTGCGCCCATTTTGCAGTTTCCGCACTTGCATGTGCCGATTTTGCCGTTTTGCTTGTTTTGGGCATGTTAGTGGCCGTTTGTGATAAGATGTGATACAATCTTCTATTTCAGACAGTGGTGAACTAGGCGGAGCCGATGGGGCCCACTACTAGCGAACACGCGCGAAGTGGTTTTGCTCTTGTACTACTTTTGTATTTTGAGTAAGTATTCAGGCCGTTTGTGAGGCCCCAGTCCGTCCGTAAGCTGATATGAGGGTTATGCGTAAATCGGTGGGGTGGAATTCGGGTTTTAAGGCTAAGGAGAAAAACCCTAACCTTTTTATTAGCAAGTTTAAGTGGGGTTTTTTTTATCGTCCGCCTTTTCTATATTTTTTCTTTATTAGAACTTTCCCCAGATAATTCTTATGAGTAAATATCGGTTTTAGATGATTTTTCTAGTATCGGTTAGTTTTTGAGAAATTAAGGATATATAACGGACGTGGGACCCGCTAGTGCGAAAAGTTCGGAAAAATTCGGCCAATTAGGTTAAGTTCCAGACACTGGGTGAAATTTATCGAATGTTAAGAGATAAGTAAAGGTTGTGATGTGATTGATGTGAGAGAGAAAAAGGATAGAGATGCTTTAAATGGAGTGACAAGTGTCACTATCTCATTGGTTGGACTTGTTGGATAACTATTCACATTTTTGACTTTTTACCATTTAGTTAAAATATCTCAAAAAACTACCAAAAATTCACTCTTTCCTCCTCCCTCTTGGTCGGCCATCTTGAGCAAAGAAGAAAGAAAACTCTTCCAATTTCTAGCTTCCATCTAGCTCAAAGCTTCCAAAACAATCACATAAACTTGTTTCTACTCCATAAAATCTCTTCATTAGGTGATAGTTAGTAGTTTGGTGAAGTGTTTGGAGAAGCTAAGGTGTCAAGCAACTCTCTCTCTCTTGTTTTACTAGGTGAGTAGTGAATGAACCTTCTCCTTCATCTAATGAAGCTTAATTGATGCCTAGTGATAGTTAAAGTGATGAATTTTGTGGTTTATTTCTTGCTTTTGGATGAATTGATGAAGTTTTCAATTTATTGATGAATTTTCTGGTTTAATTGTGATCATGATGTTGTGGTTATCTATGATGGTTGGAATTGATGGCTAATGACTATAGTAGGTGTACATGATTGGTAATTGTAACCAATTTTGGGTTTGGAAGGAATTTGAGAAAGTTAGGGTTTTATATCCCCAATTCTGTCCGGTTTTGTATCTCATGGTTAGAGGCCGAATTGGCCTTGTCTTAAAACAAGAAAGTTGTAGGTATTGATGTTTTAAAGGTGCCTGTAAAATTTCAGGTCAATCGGAGTAGTGTAGAATGAGATAAGCCGAAATTACTATTGCTGTTCTGGGTTCATCAGGATGTTAGAACTGCGTCTGAAATGGGTTGTTTTGCCTGGAATTGTTTTGGATTTGGGTGTTGAGGTATTCTGATGAAATGTATCCCTGTTTCTAAGCTTTCGGATGGCTTTGGAATTTCTGGATTTGGCCTTGTGTAGGCTGAGTTATGATGTTTGTACTAGAATACGGTTTGTGAACCTGTTTTGCGATTCTGGTATAGTGTCTTGCATTTTTGACCTTGTTACCTTCAAAACTGGACAAAGTTGCCTTCTTCAACATTGTAGCCCCTTAAGTCCTGAATATTTCTGTAAAATTTCAGGTCAAACGGATTAGCGTATTCTGAGTTATAGACAGAACACTCAGGCCTGTTTTAGACATTAGTTTGTGTACGTTTTGAATTTCAGCTTCTGACCGTGGGTTTTCCGTTTTGATCCCGTACGATCTGGGTGTCAACTCCTTCGTAAGAAATGTAGATCTTGGTCTCAGCTTCGAAACGGTATAAAGTGCGTCGAAATCCGAGTTCCGTAGCTTCCGTTATGACCAAAACAAGATTGATCGTCAGAACTGCCTTGTATCTGGACAGTTCTGACGGGTACTTTGGCACTCAATTTTCGTTCTGTTCTGAGTGGATTCAGGTCTTGGCCAAAACATCAAAGTTTTAGCCTTATGTCTCAGCTTTCTAATGCCTTTGGAATTTCCTGATTTGGACTTGTGAGCTAGAAGTTATGGTCCAGTAAACAGACCCTGACTGTCATTCAAAATGCAAACTTCTGGTACCGTTTTCCATGATTTCGACTTGTGTTGATTCGGATCTAGTTTAAGGTGTCTTCATGAGAATTGTAGACCTTCCTCATAGCTTCGAAACGGTGTCTCGCTCACCTTGATCCGATATTCCTAGCTTAACTTTTGATCAAAACGGTTTGAGATGGCCGATTTGGCCGTTTCCGTTTGCCGTTCCGCGCGAGCGCGTGTGCCGATTTTTGCCGTTTTGCTTGTTTTGGATCTGTTAGTAGCCGTTTGTGATATAATGTGATAAAATTTCTATTTCAGATAGTGGTGAGCTAGGCGGAGCCGGTGGGGCCCACTACTAGCGAACACGCGCGAAGCGATTTTGCTTTAGTACTACTTTTGGTATTTTGAGTAAGTATTCAGGCCGCTCTTGTGTGTTCGTTGCTTATGTGTTTCGATTTGTATGAAGAGGGTACCTAGGCGAGGGTGTACTTTATCGCACTCGACCTAGACCCTAATCTGCGCACCTATCTATACATGGCTAGTGTATATGAGCAATTTTGGAACTAAAACCCTTGAGCTTGTGGCTCAGGGTAACTTTTGAATAATTTTGTGAAATTTGTGAGTTTGGGGCTGATCTCAATACCTCGAGGGACTATTCGAGCCGGTTAGGGCTTGGTCGAAGTCAGTCCAACTTGGATTGAGGTCACCAAGTTTGTGAATCCGGTTCACCGAGTTGTGAACCAAGTTTGTGACCCGAGCTTGTGACTCAAGCTCAAGTTTGTGATTTCGTTCGCCCGGGCAAGTTTGTGAGGTGACTGGCCAGTGAGGGTGATAAGGTGTCCGGTGGGTGTACAAGTGAAGTTCTACGGACCTTATTTATGGTCGACGGAGTGTCGACAGGAGACCACGCATGGCAAATGACTTGGCTTTGGAGCCATATGTATCCTTTTCATGTGATGTTATTTTTCTGCTTTTGCTTTACTCCTGCTGTGTAAATGTGGTTACGTGAAATTTACGTTTTTACCCCTGTTTACTTACTAAGCTTCTAGCTTACCCCGTTTCCTTTTGTTTTCCTTAGCAGGGGACGACGCGGGGAACTTTGGGACTCTGCCGTTAGTATAGTTAGGTCTCGTTTGTAATAGTTGGACAGTTAGGATGTTTGTTTTTGTTTTGGTGGTTTGTATAACGACCCTCCTTAGGGTCTACCTTCTACTGGTTGTTGTCATAGTATATTAGAGAGGTTTGACTTGATGCTTTTGAAGATGTAAATAGAACTTTTGGTGGTTGTATATATTATACTCAGTTCTTTTGGTTTAATATCGTTTTATTAGTTTTGTGTTTCGAGTCCTGGCGCGAGCTAGGCAGGCGTCCCGCCGATACCCTAGGGTTCGCCCTTGGGAGAAGCGGGGGCGTCACACCGTTTATGTGTATAAACTGCTTATGTGTTTTGATGTGAAAAGGGGGACTTAGGCGAGGGTGTACTTTATCACACTCGACCTAAACCCTAGTTTGTACCTATGTTTCTCCATGAGATGTGTATATATGAATTATTTTGGTGTTGAACCCCTTGAGCTTGGAGCTCGGGGTGACTTTCATGAGTTCGTGAAATATGTTGAAGTTGTGGGCCCGATCTCAAGACCTGGATGGACTATTCGAGCCGGCCGGGTCTTGGTCGGAGCCAGTCCAACCTAGTCTGAGGTCACCAAGTTCGTAGGTTCCAGTTGTGAACCAAGTTTGTGACCCGAGCTTGTGACTCAAGCTCAAGTTTGTGATTTCGTTCGCCCGGGCAAGTTTGTGAGGTGACTGGCTAGTGAGGGTGATAAGGTGTTCGGTGGGTGTACAAGTGGAGTTCTACGGACCTTATTTATGGTCGACGGAGTGTCGACAAGAGATCACGCATGGCAAATGACTTGGCTTTGGAGCCAACCTGTGTCCTTCCTTTGTATTGTTACTTTTGTGCTTGACTTGACATTTTGTGAAATAGCTGTTTCTTTAAATGTGAAATTTTACGCTTTTACCCCTGTTTAGTTACTAAACTTCTAGCTTACCCCGTTTCCTTTGTTTTCCTTAGCAGGGGACGACGCGGGGAACTTCTTGGCACCTTCACTAGTATAGTTAGGTTTGATTGTAATAGTCGGACAATTAGGATGTTTGTTTTTGTTTTGGTGGTTTGTATAAGGACCCTCCTTAGGGTCTACCTTCTGCTGGTTGTTATTATAATGTATTAGAGTGGTTTGACTCGATACTTTTGAAGATGTAAATAGAACTCTTTTGGCGTTAGATATATTGTGAATAGTACGCTTGTGGGTTTATCTAGTTTTATTGTTTTGAAATTTTGAGTCCTGGCGCGAGTTTAGGCAGGCGTCCCGCCGATACCCTAGGGTTCGCCCTTGGGAGAAGCGGGGACGTCACATAAGAGGTGTTGGGTTTGCATGTTTGGGGTCTGAAATACTTGAATCATTTTCGAATACTTGCTGGAAAAATAAACAACCAAGTTGCCGAACCATTTTTGCATGTTTTCCAAAATTTTACATGATATCTTTCTAAGTGTTCTGCCTGTTTGGATGGTGGTGACTATGTGGTTTGTTGCTTAGTCTAAAGTTGTGATGTTGGGTTAAAAAATATCTAATCAAAGTGTGATTAAGAAATTTGAGTTTGAAAAGAAAGTGCAGCAGGTTTCATTTCGATTGCTAGAGTATAGAAAGTAGTTGCAGAAGCTTCCAATAATTGCAATCTAACCCCTTGCTTCTTGTCTAATTGTGACGCCCCCACTTCTCCCAAGGGCGAACCCAAGGGTATCCGCGGAACGCCTGCCTAGCTCTCGCCAGGACTCGAGACAAATAAATTCAAACTTAACAATATATAACAATTTATACCAGTCTAATAAGGAAAAATCGCTTCCATAAACGAATATCCAAGTCTTGTACCACGTGTTCAAAATACATCCGTTATCCAATTCTTACGTCAGGATCCAAAAGATACATCAATTCCCAAATATATACAATAGCCAAAATGTCTAGTCAATTACAATTGAAACCCTAATACAAAAGTACATCCAAAGGGTTCCAACGAGTTTCACTCCATCCATTCCTGTTAAGGAAAACAAATCTACGGGGTGAGCGAAACGCTCGTGAGGCCAAGAAAACACACATGCAAGCACGTTGTCCAAATAACAATCCCAATATTCAAGTAATTTACAATTCGAGCGAGAAAAATAAACAGAAACAATTCAAGGATATAGGAGCTCTCAGGAACTATTTTCCTCTTGCTTCGCCACGGCTCGATCCGATACCCCCTCGTGATGACACTCCGTTATCCGGGTGGGTATTTTATCCGTAGAAACTTCACTTATTACTTCCTCCGACCAACATTCCACCCTCTCGGATCCGAAACCAAACACGCACGAAAAAGGCGATACTCGTCGAGTATGCCACACGAGATCTCAAGAGATCAAGTTTTGATTTTTGAACACGCACGGAAAGGGCGATACTCCACGAGTATGCCGAACAAGATCTCAAAAGATCAAGTTGTGTTTTGTTACTCTCTTGGTTTATCAAACTTCTCGACCAAGCCCATGCCGGCTCGAGTTGCAAGATTGTTTAAGAGAATTGGGCGTCCCCATAAGTCGAGGAGGTTCACTCCACCCGACAACAAGACACGCACGACATACACGACATGCATGGCAACACGACATGCACACGAAAACGGGTATATTTTAGTCGACGAGATTCACTCAATCGACTTTGAAAACCAAGTTAATACAAGTAAAGTTCAAGTAAAGGAGAGCGAGTGCGATAAAGTACACACTCGTCTCATCAAGTGATATTCACGTATATAAGCAGGTAAATCAAGTAAACACGACAAGTCATGCACTTGACACTCACCAATTCAAAAGTAATTGAGCGAGAAAATCCCTAGTTGTCCCCTCCGGGATTCTTTTCAAGACTCGCTTGAGCACCTGAAGCAATTAACAAGTATTTTTCACTCACAATCACGTATTAATCAAGAAAGGAGTTACGCTCATTTGGACTAGTCAATACCTCAAACCAAGAACCTTAGCCACTCAAAATAAAGGTTCAAAAGTGAGGTTTTATTAACACAAGAAAAACTGATTTCCTTCATGAAATCAAGTTTAAAGCGATCAATTATCATCAAGAAGGAGTAACAAGTTTTCAAATTTTCATTTTCTAAGAAATCAGCAAATTTCAGCTTTACGTGTCAAATTTAGAAAAATCAGATCTTGCACTCAGTAGGTCCACAATTATAAAACTTAGTACCGTTGGAAACCTCTTAGAAAGTACTAAAAGTTCTTAGAAGACACTTTTCCATGAATCTAAGTGGAAGGTATTCAAAAATGGGCATGAAGTTGCTGTTCCAGAACATTCAGAATTAAGCCGGGGTTGGTTTTTTCGCTAACTTTGGAAATTCGGAAAAATTCACTCGTTGCAAACCAGCCCTTGAAATTTATAACTCAATTAAAGGTGTAAGTAAGGTTTAGGGCAGAGCAAGCGGATTAAAAATTGAAGTTTTGAGAACCGAGATACGGTAGCTCAAAGTTAGGAAAATTCAAGTCTGGTGAACAATTTCCAGATTTGAGTTTTCAAAATTGGAACCTTAGCTAAGAGTCAAAACGAACTTGGATTGGTATAAAATTTTGCAATATGTTACTCCTATATGAAAGGCATCTCTCTATCAAATTTAAGGGAAAAATACCTTCGGAAAGATAGTTAATTAATCATCCAATGTTCAGGAAAATTTCTAAAGCAACCTGTCTTTTGACTTTCATTTCCAAATTTCAAATCGTTTAACCAAGAAAGCTATCCAACCATGGTTCATTTGTGAAATAAAGGTCTAAGATACATCCATGATACCTTTGGTAAGTGTTTAGCATCAAGAACTTCAATTAATAAGATCACTCCCAGGTTTTGTCCCAAACCAGTCCAAGTATTACGTTTTTTCCAAAACAGGGCAGTCCTCTTGTTTTGGTCACAACTCAGTCAATTTAACTCGGAATGAGGCATGGTTTATGGCGTTAGAAAATACATTCATAGGACTAAAAGTTTACAGAAGAAGATGTTCTGAAATTTGGCAAGCAACCAGCTCAAAATTGAGCCTCAAGTTGATGCTTCTACAAACCATTCCAGCAAATCCGAGAGACAGGACAGCTATCTTAAAACATTTGGTTCGGCTCACTCACAAAGAATCAGAACGTGTATTTTATCTCAAATTAAAGCCAGGAATGTCTAGTTTCAAACGCCACCGACGGCACTTGATTTCGACACCCGAGGACAGAGTTATGGTCAAAATGCTACCGCTGGACAGGGTTACCCGAAAATAACTTTCCAGCTTGTCTAGTCCACGAATAAATTCGTTTGCCCATCCAAACGTTAATGTTTTCCAACGAAAATTTCTACACATATAATATAACAAATACACATCAGGTTCATGCCAATAAATCACCAAAAATTGGCCTTATCATGGCCGAACAAAACAGGGGCAGATTCAACAATTTCTGGTCATGACCTCTACTTGAGTTTCCAACAATAATACTCCGTAAATCCATCATTATAACCATTAAACTACCATTAAATCCAACATTAATCCTCTAATCAGCAACAACAACCCAAGTGTGGGAATACAAAGAGCCCACTATCACATTTTACAACCATATCAAGCCACCCATCCACATGCAATAGCTTAAAGATGCATTTCCACAATCATAATCCTAGTTTAAGGTGTAGGATGAAGTTATACCTCCTTAGTGCCTTAACCCAGAAATTTTCGGCCCTCAAGAGCTCCAAGAAACCGTGAAAATGCAGCCCTTTTTGTTAGCTAAATCCAACCTCCAAGTAGTATGCTAGATGATCTTCAAGTTTGGTGAAGATTGGTTGAGGTTTTGGGTTGATTTGATGAAGGAATTTGTGAAGCAAGAGAGTGAGTGAGAGAGAGATGTTGGCCGGCTGTCTTGGGAGGAAGAAGGAGTGAATTTTTGATCAAAGTTAGCTTCCAAGAGAAGATTAAATGGGTGGTGCACAATCACTCCAAAGTCAACTCTTATTAGGGTGCGTTTGGCGCGATTAGGGCTCGATTTTCTCGCGCGTTTGGTTCACTAGTGCACTGAACCTCCAATGCATTTATATTCATGTAAGTATTATTCACTCTTAATTGTCCCGAAATAAGGGTCTAAAGTCCCTCAAATAAAGTCGCGCGTGTGAAAACGCGTACCGTCAATTTTAACGCTATAACGCGAAACTTCCAATAAATTCTTATAACGATTGCACTACTAACTGTCACTTGAGTATTTATTCATAAGATTACCTATTTTAGGACCATAGTACAAGTCTCCAATATTCCAAACTTATTGTGCTACTACGCGGATAAAATCTCCAAGTACTATTCACTAGTTTTACTAAACGTACTCCAGGAAATTAATTTTTAGAACGAGTCACTTTAAAAATATAACGAAGTTATATTACCATGTATTTAATTCTAATAAGGTTAGAAAATAATATTCGAGGCAATTGGCCAAATAAATAATTAAATGAGCTCGAAATAAGAATTTAAATAAGAAAATTTTGCGAGTCCTCACACTAATTCTACTATAGCCCAAACAATTGGAAAAATCAATCAAATTTGATCCTTGAACTTTCTTTTTCCTTTCAATTGGATCCTAATTTTGTGAACATGGACTGTTTAGTTATTTAAAGGCTTTTAATGATTCAATTTCATATTTATGTGGTTATTTGTGATGCCTTGACCTTTTCTTTTATTTTGGAGGGTAAATAAGTAATTTCACTCCATTAGGGCCCAAACTCAAGGGAGGTACACCCTATCCCTTATTTCTTACTTTATTTGACGTGCCCTATGTGACTTTACGTGTTTAATTGCATGCCTCTTGGATGTTTATTTATTTATTTTATTTATTTGCTTTATTGGCTTTAGCTTTGTATATTTATTTTAGTTCAATTTTGATTATTTGAAAGGTACTTGAATGCCAAACTTGTAATAGTTAGGAATTTATTTTTATTGTTTATTTTATTTCCCCTTTTAGATTGTAGTAGGGCCCCTCCCTCTAATGTAATAGATAGAGCTTCCTTTACTTTATTTGCCTTGCGTGATTTGCATGCTTACTTGCTATGTGTTACCGCTTTCCTAGGATTTTGTAGACACCAAAATTTTTAAATTATTTTTATCCTTATTTTCAATTTTAGTAATAACTATTATCTACTTTATTGATTAATCTCATGATTTTTATTTTTAGGCACTTTTTAGCATTTTATAGCATTTTAAATTATTATTATTATTATTTTATTATTTTATTCTAGTTCTTTATTTTTATTTTATATTTATTTTTTGCTCATTTAGTCGTTTAATTTTATTTTAAGACCTTTTAGTATTAAGATTCGTCGGAAAAAAGAAAATGATTCAAAAAATATGTTTTATTTCTTTTAGATTCAAGTTTATTGTTTATTAATTGGGAAAAAGGAAAAATGGGAAAAATCATTAATCAAACACAAAAAAAATCTTAGCATTTTGTTTTTATCTTTTGTTCCTAGTTTTTGTTCATTTCATTCAAGTTTTTACTTAAATTGTTATTTTGGTTTAATTAAATGATTCATTAAAAAAAATGAAAATGACGAATAATGAAAAATGAAAAAAAGATAGCTTCTGCGGTTTCTTGCCTTTCTTCTATTTTCATTACTGTGTTTTCTTGCTCCGTTAGATTAGGCAAGTACCGGCCATCTGGCTCCATCTAGGAGCTCCAATTCAAAGCCATGATCAATGGCTAGGAGGGGGGCTGGGAGTTGAAATCATTTGTGAGCCATCAAGATAAATTTTGAGGGTTTTAGGGACCTGGTGATTCCCTATAAAAAGAAAACAGACGGCAAGAAAGAGGGGGGGGAGAGATTTTGACGGCTAGGTAAGGAAGAAACCAGAGAGCTGGGGTGGCGGCGGAGGTTGAGAAAACTGAAGAGGGCGAGGAAGAACTGAGAGTGAGAGTGAAAGAGGAAGCTGTCATCATCTTCATCGTGCTGTCATTCGTTGCAAATCTGCATCGAGAGGAAAAGCAAGGGAATAGGCTACGGAAAACAAAGGAGAGGCAGAGGAAGAAGAAGCTGGTTCTTGCTGGAGTCCATTTCTCCGCTGTTCAGACGTCGTTCGACCATTCAACAGAGGGTTAAAGGTAATCCTTCCATCACTTTCGTTCATGAGTTATGGGATTTTATATCAGAAAAACATTAAAATTTCCGCCGCCATGACTGTGGCCGTGCTCTTTTGCTGTCTTCTTTCTTTAAACTTGCTAGTTGTGGATCCGATAGGGCGGGGAATGAGTTGACCCATGTTGTTTTGTGTTTTCTTTGCTGTGAAAAATCGACCAAAGTTGTTCCAATACATCTCTCGTGACAGTTTATTGCTTCCTTTGTTGTTCATTTCCTGTGAGAGTGATTAAATGGTTCGGTTAAGATTTTCTGTTGAGATTTTGCGTAGAGAGTAGGCTTGGTAGTCGTGTTTTAGGCCGAGGGTTGGTTTTTGTTAGTAAAATTTGTAGATTTATGAGTATACCCAGAAAGAATTTGCAGAAAAGAAACCAGGGTTTTTGTATGACAGTTTTGAGGCCTAGGTGCTTTGAGTCAATGCATGTTTAAGTAGGTTTGGGACTATTATGAGGCGCCAAGAGACGCTGCAATAAAGTTAGAGTCCTCTACCTTGCTGAAGAAAATAAAATTCTGATCTTTTGGGTTGCTGCAGTTTCGGGAATGGCTGGGTTTTCATTTTTGCTTTGTTTGATGTTTGATAGTAAATCATGTATGGGACTGCTGCGTTTAAAACAGCAATCAGTGGTAACGCAGACCTGCTGCCTTTTGTTAGTGCTGCCTCCATTTTGTTTCCTATTGTTCGTTTAGTTTGCTTAAGTAGCTGTTTTCTTACACCTCTGTGGAGTCTTGCTCAATAGCTTGTTTTGAAGGATTTTTGGGTTTGGTTGGCATTAAGAGAGTTTAGAGTTGATGAAGCCATCAGTTTCTGGGTTTATTTATCTTGTTTTGGGTTTGTTTACTCGTAAATTTGGTTGAAGTTTTTAGCAAACGATCCTGGCACTGCATTGTGGATTCTCTTTTCTTCTTTTCCTCTTGTCCCAGGTTGTTGCATTTCAAACTGAATTGTTGAATCCGTGGGAGTTTGTTGTGCGTGAGTATGTTTAGGTTAAATGGAAAAGGTTGCAGAAAGGATGATTGGTTGGAAAACTTGCAGAAGCTTACTTGATTGATTCATAGCCGATGCACGGCGGTTTTGCATGCAAAAAATAGCTTTCAAAATTTGTTTCTTAACCCCCTAAGCTTCCCTTTGTCTTACAAAGGCCCAATTATGTTCTCATTTCTTGCAATTAGGTCCTAGAGTAATTGCAATTTGAACCATTACTTGACCCTTTCTTTGCTCTTGGACCCTTGAAGTTCCCAAAATGTTTAATTGGACTTGAGTGATTGGTTATGTTTGCAATTGGGTCCTTGGTAGTTTTTTCTATTTTAGAAATTTGATCAATAATTTACTTTCTTGGAAATTATGCATTATGTGATTTCATTTAAGTTGCAATTGGGAGGGATTTTGGTGGTTTTGCTTATACTTTACTATTTAATTGGTGCCTTGACCCTTTTATTGTTTTGAAGCTAATATTTCCTTCATTTCATTACCATTGCAAGGGAGGTAACCTCTATCTCCTTGATTTTATTTCTCCTACGTGCTCCTACATGTTTTGTGTGAATCTGCATGCTTTAATTCGCTTTTCATTATATTAATGTTTAATTGCCTGTTTCGCTTTCTTTTTATTTCGCCTTCTTTAATTGGCAAGTCATTTGAGGGCATTTGAACCCCAATTTGTAATAGCTAGGTTTTGGCGCCTCTCTTGAAGACATGTCTTAGCTAGCCAATGTAATAGTTAGGATTTACTTTTATAAGTCTTCCCCCTGTAGATTGTAGTAGGCATCCCCTTTTTGTAATAGATAGGGCTTGTGTGCTATGTGTTTGTGTGTGCCTATATGCCTATGTATTTAATCGCTTTTCCTAGGACTCTGCATCTAGACAAGCATGCTTATGTGTTACGTGCTATGTGAAACTATGTGTTTTGCATGCCTATTTGCTTTTAGTATTATATCTGATTATGTGGATGGAATGTACGTTACCGTGGCTAGTCCTATGCTAGTCATGGTCTTCCCTTCGAGCTCTTACAAGTCCAATGCTTGTAAGAGAACATTAGTTAAGGGCTAGTCCAACGCTAGACCCTTAGGAACCATCCGCATGTTAGATCATGATTGTGTGATAAAATCACTTCATCTCAGGCATATTTTCACTTTTTTAGGGTCTTTTATCATTTTTTTTTGCATGACATCCCTCCTTATACGTATATCCCTCTCCCTATATTTTCCCTTATATGTATATTACTTACCCCTATGTATGAAACATGACATTAGACCTGCATCTCATCTAAGCATTAGACCTAGGTTAGTACATTTGCTTGATTAGACTAGGAAAAACCCCCTTGAATATGGGATATGGACGAGTTTGGCTTTCTAGCATTAGCACGCTTGTATTCCCTCTATAAAAGGGAAAATTGAGTCACGAACATTAATTCCCCGCACCTGACACGATGCATTCCTTTAGGTCACTTATATTTGTATAATTATTTTATTTTCCTTTTCTTTTCTTAGAGTCTCATATTTTGCATTATTCGTGACCTCTCCAAAGAGTCCACATTGGGCATCACAATTAGTATGATTGGCACCAATTGAGCTTTGAAGAGAAATTTCGATCCCCCGATACCCTCTTAGGTCCAGGGTTTGCATTTATATAGTACATCTAAATGTGATAAATCTTTAGATTAAAAGAAGAAAATCTTTGACTAAATCACGCAACTAGCCTTGGCTAGGTTGAAAGGGTGCCTTGGATTCTTATCCTTGCCTTCCCTTTCTTCAAATGAGACTCCCGAATCTTTTTCTCTGATTTTTGTAGGCTTGGAGTCGTTTAAAAAGAGTTTTTCTACTTTTTTCTTTAAAATTCATTTTTAGGTGACTTGGTACACCTCAACTTAATACCAAGTGGCGACTCCATTTTCCATTCAAAAAACCCTTTTTAAACTATATTTTGGGTCAAATCGTCGCATTTTCAAGTCCCATTTAGACCCATGTTTTTCATTTTCTTTCAAAAATTCATTTTCCAATCAAAAATTGAATCAAAAACCATTTTTCTAAACTCATCTTTTTCTTTCTTATTAAAAAATGGGGCGCGACAGATTTAGCATCTAGATATGCATGCCTATGTGTTATGTGCATTACGTGCTCACATGCCTACTTGTTTTAACTATGCCCATTTACTTGTGTATATATATGGTGAATGCAAATGTACGATATAACCGTGGCTAGTCCAATGCTAGTCATGGTTTCTTATTCCCGATCGCTCACAAGTCCAATGCTTGTGAGAGAGCGTTAGTAAAGGGCTAGTCCAATGCTAGACCCAATAGGGCCGTCCCTCGCTAGTACATGCTCGTATGCCTACACTACATTTCATTTCACTTTTCCTTTTAGCATTTTTTGTATCTTTGCATGAACCTCTACCCTTGTCCCTCATTTGAAACATGAACTTTAGGACTTTGCATTTCATTCTAGTTATTAGGGTCATTTGCTTGATTAGGTTAGCGAGTTACTCTTTTGATAAGGGGGATGGACGAGTTTGGCTACGCATAGCCTTAGCACGCTCATTCTTTTTCTAACCAAAAGGAAAAGCAAAAGTCACGATTTAGGGTCTCCCCGTACCTGTCTTGCTTGCATTCCTCTAGGGTTCATGCATTTCATTTACTCACTATCACTTTGCACTCTCACTTCATATACTATTACTTTTTTCACATGTTCACTTCACATGACCCTTATCTTACACATTCTTACTCTACCACTAGCACTTTACACACATGCGCTTAACAGTATTACTTTAAATACCTCACCTTGCACCCCCATTTGCACACTCCTACTTACACACTATTATTTTTATTATTACTTTTTTCACTTCACACAAGCTCATGTTTTCACATTGCATCCATTCATTTTTCATCATTAGCATTACTCGTGACCTCTTGGAGGGCTTATCCTTGGCTATCACAACTCATGTGATTTAGTCCGATCGAGCCTCTAAGAGATATTTGTCCCTTTCGATTCCTCATTAGGTTTAGGATTGCATCCATATTAGTTACATCCAAATACGATACATCTTTTGGTGAGAAATTAGGAAAATCATGACTAAATCATGCAACTAACTTAGGTTAGGTTGAGAGGGTGCCTTAGACATTGTCTTTGCCTTCCCTCTCTTCAACTGTGACCCCCGAACCATTTTTCTCTGATTTATCGTAGATTTTGGAGTCAATCTAAGAAGGTTTTACATTTAAATCCACATTTTTTTTTGGGTGACTTGATACACCCTAACTTAATACCAAGTGGCGACTCCGACATTTTACCGAAACCTTTTTAGATTACAATTTTTGGCCAAAACGTCGCATTTCAAAGTCCCATGGCCTTTCCCTTTCATTTTCACACACATCACCATTTTCAAACCATACTTCACTCACTTACCATACTTTTATTTTTCAAAAATGGGGCGCGACACCAAGCGTTGGACAACCTCGCTAGATCCTTGGGCAAACGTGCTACGTGTCTCGAAACGTGTTGATCGAGGACCATATCACCACCTGAAAATGGTCTTTCTTTCAAAAGTCTAGCATGATAAATTTATTTATGGCAAGCACGTAATTCTACAATATTCAGAATTATTTCTCAATTGAAATTGTGTAGAGAAAATATTATTTATGAGATATACTAAAAATAATATTCTCTACACTTGATTCCTTGAATATGCTCCTATGGCAACAATATCGAGAGATAATTTTGAGAAGTATTTTGTGCTCATTGCATGCTAAATCTAGTCCATTCCCAGAAGCGAATGTGACAAAAGTTTAACTTGTGATTATGGTTGTGGGCACGACTATGATTTTGATAGATATGTATCTTACCATGACAAGAGCAAAAATTATCACTTGATGTGGGATAACAATGATAAAGGTAAGAAAATAAGGATCTGAAGATAAATGTCTCAAAGTACATTTGATCAATTAAAATTATAATGTTGATAATATTAATACAACATCATGACATAGCCAATCTCTTTAAGCATCCTGAAGGTGAATAACGATTGATTTGATTTATAATAATAATAATAATTGTATTTTCTTCCAAAAAAAAGAAATGATTACCAAACATTTGAGATCAAAGGATTATGGTGACAATATTTGTCTTATAAGAATTATAGTGATATTGATATGTGTGTCATCGATAGTGGTACTACGCATACTATCACTACAAGAAAAAATGAGTTTTTATGACTCACATTTCATTGCTGGTCATAAAAACTCAATTTTTTATGATTACTAGGACAAGTCACAAAAAAAACCATAAAACTACGTCGTAACTGGATGTTTTTGTGACTGGCATAGTGTTGGTCAAATGAAAATTTCTTTTATAACTGACATGGTGCAACGTGCAATCACAAATATTACCTAATTCGACTTATAAAAAGAAAAAAAGTACTCCCTCCATCCCATTTATTTAGTCATATATGGGAAATTCAACTTTTTAAGAATAATGATTTGATTGTAATATTTGTACTTCTCTTTCCAATTTTACTCCTATAAATTCAAAATTTAAATTTGAATGGTAACATGCATATTTGGAAAGAGAGGCTAAAAGGTGCTTTGACTTTTTCAACATAACAAATATTTTGGAACATCCCAAAATGGAAAGTATGATACTTTCAATGAGACGGAGGGAGTATAACACTATTCGACGTCATTTGCTTGAAAACGAAAAAACAAGATGAAACGAGAAACCCAACTAAAAAAACATAGAAATACTAAAGAAATATAAAATCCTTAGCTCTGTCTCTCATCCTTTTTGTTGTCAATAGATCCTACTTCCTTTTTGTTGTCAATAAATCGATTCATTTCAAATTCTATTAGATTCAAAGAATATTGGTGAAAATATAGAACAATAGCAATTTTAACAGTGGTGGAGAAAGCAATGATATGGCGGAGATGTTTTAGTTTTTCTGAAAAGTCGATTAGTCGAGGAGATGGCAAAGAGCTTTATTTATTCACACCCATCATTCATGAGGTAATTTTGGTGATTCTCAAAAACTATTATTGCAGTTCTTAGAATCTTCATTTCTATTTGAAGCATAAGGGTTACAGACAATTGTGGCATTCCCTTGTATTCTTCATATGCATTTGCTACTCGAGGATAGCAATGGTAAGTTTCTTTAAGAGAATTTTGCTAGTTTATACAAAGTATTGGAAGATTGCATTTTTTTTTCTGTGATTTTGTTGACAATATTTGTTAGTTAGAAAGTTTTTGAATTTTGGCTAGGTCATGTTTAACTTGATGTATATTTTATTTGTAAAGATAAATAATTTAATTGTAATATGAGATTTCAGTTGAATTTTGCTGTTTTGGCTCCAAGCACCGCTTAGTGTAGGAGAATTAGTTAATTTGATCTAGGTTTCATTTAGCATAGTGCATATATTGTTTTGTTTTGCTTGAAAATTTTGAAAATGTTCTTGTTGCCAATTTTTGGATTACATGTTGAATTGCAGTATATATCTAATATCACGAGAATCATCAAACAAAGACAATCTAATGTTTAACCAGATCCGTAAGTTCTAAGAAAGTAATTATTATAGTTAACTGACTTGTTTGTCTTTAGAAAATTAGGTTTCTAGACTGCTTAAGAAGGAATGAGATATTTAGGTTTTCCACGCGGTGGTATTGTTCTAGAGTTTTTGATAGGAGAAATATGTTTTCTGCTTTTGTCCAATGACATGGTTCAGAGTAGCAATGGTCATTTTTTAAGACCTAGTTTGGTTATCAATTAGCATTTGAGCTCCCTAGTTTTGCATTGTCCTTTTTTTATGACAAGTTTGCACTGACAAGCTAAAGTCTTTTTTTATTCAATATGCAGGGAAATAAAGTGTGATAGGAAGTATTTAGACATATTACTTGTATTCTGGTAAGTCAAGTGTATTAGAAGGGTCTCGTCAGCTAGTTCTGTCTATGTTATGGGGTTGTTCATGATTTCTGTAATCAGAATTATAAAATTAATTTGGAAAAATTGAGTATAGTTCTGTTTTTGGTTTAATCAGTACCACCTGTATACTCTTCTAATCAATAATTTCTTTCATCTCTCTGTCCTTTACTTTTTTTCCTTTAGCTTTGATTTTTTTTCCCTTTCAGCTGCATATTTCCCTGCATCTTTCATCTCTCTTGTATAATAGTTAGGAAGAAAGGAGTTCAATTTTTGTTATAAAACGGTAAATGAGCTTTTACTATCTAGTTTAATGGGGTATTTGATGGGAAACTGTGTTTCCTTTGTCATTTGTAGATTGGCAAGTGGAAAAGCTCTGTTAATATTTATTTACATATTTATTTATTAAGTAAATCTTCTATGGACTAGAAACATTTGTGCAGCAATTGATGCTTTGTGTACAAATGATTCATATTATACACCATAGATATTTAGCTTAAAGTGCTTTTCTTTTTTAAATGGAAAGATTAAGAGCTTTTGATGGCTATAGTGATTTACTAAATTTGCATGTGGCTCCAATAAACAGAATACAAGAATCCTGAATTTTGATGCCTTTATTCTTTGTTGTTTGGCTTAGCTTGAGCACATTAGCTAGTGTATTTTTTAAAAAAATGTACAATTTGTTATTAAGTTCTAAATTTAATTGTCCTTAATGCAACTTATGTATCTTGATGTAAGGCTAGAGAGCCTTAATTGAATCTTTTCTTTATACCCTCCTATACATGCTAGGCATGTAGAAGGAAATAGTAATGGGGAGAAAATAAAGACCTACCTAACTTGAGATTTCTTTAGTCACATTGATCTGTCTATCTAAGACCTATGCCACTCATGATTTATCCATGTTTTTGGAAGCAGGAACAATGATATATCTTGCATCTCTATTTGAACATCAATAATTTCTAATCTTGTAGGTTTTTTTGGGTTGTATACACCAAAAGGTACTTTTGAGACACTTATTAAAGGACCAAACAATAAAGGTAATTTAAAACATGAAAACTTTTATGTTTATCTCAGTCCGTAATTTTTGATGATTACAAAACAAATAGATGTTACTAATATTCTCTGATTAGACCTTTTTAGAATTGGAGCAAAACAGGTTCAAAGGCTAACATATGCTGAAATAGCTGTCGGACGCACAAAAAGACTACATCGGCCGTCCGACAACCATTGAGTAACTTCGGACATATGAAGAACCCACTCTCGGACGTCCGAAGATGATGAACCAAGTCCTCTGAACTCACTGATCTCGATCGGATGTACAACACCTGAGTACCGGACGTCCGACAAATGTTGCGACACTTCGGATGCAAAATATTGGAGGCACCGGACGTCCGAAAGAATTGAAGAAAAATTCCCAGTTTTACATCATACCTTCGGACGCATATTCTAGAGATATCGGACGTCCTAAATAATTCAAAAAAATTTCTTGAACTCACTGCCTGCGTTCGGACGCAAAAAACTAGTCTACCGGATGTCCGACACCACCAACGGCTAGTTGACTCTTCAACTGCCTTCTATCCGTTGATAGCATTAATTGAAGGATTTTTGTCTCTTATAAATAGAACAAAGTCAACTACTTCAAACAGACTTTTGGACATTGAGACTACATCAGATCTTGAGTGATTCAAGTGTGAGAATACTCTTAGAAGAAAATTTGTACTCTTAGTTGTGTAATTTTCAATAAACTTTTCAAATGTGTTTCAATTTCTTCAATAGTGTAGCTTTGTGAGGGTTATCCGAATGATAGTAAAACTTTCTTGCTTGATCAAGTACGGTTTGGGGCAAGGAGGAAGTAATCCTTCCTTTGTACACAAGAAATTGGTTGTAAATTGATCAACTTGAAGAAACTTACTATATAAAGTGATTTTCAACCTCAAGTGGAGTTTGAAACTTGGTTTCCTATTCTATTCTTTTACTTATTGTCTTGCAATATAAATTATGTATCTCTTCTACTCACAAGTACTTGTGCTTTCTCATCAATTACTCCATTGTGTGGTGCTTTAGAAAAAGAGGGCAAGTACTCAAAAAGTGACACATATTTTGGCTAGTTTTTAACTACCTAATTCACCCCCCTCTTAGGTTGTCTTCGATCCTTATAATTGGTATCAGAGTTTGGTCTCCTAGAGATTAAGCTCAATCGACTTTGGAGTAAAAATGACAACCAACAATGACATGTTTTTTGAAGGACAATCCGTCACTAGACCCCCAATGTTCAATGGATCAAATTATATGAGTTGGAAGGAGAGGATGATTATTTTCTTACAATCTATTGATATTGAGTTGTGGTTTATTGTCAATGAAGGTCCATATAATACCTCTATTATTGATGAAACTACTCATAGGCCGAGACCAAAAACAAGGAGTGAGTTGACTGGTGATGATAGAACTCATCTTACTTTAAATGCCAAGGCCATGAATGTTTTATACAGTGCTCTAGATTCAAATGAGTCCATTAGTATCCTGGTTTAACAAGAAACAAAATGCTATTTCATTATCTACAACTGAAGCGGAATATGTTGCCGCTGGAGCTTGTTGTGCTCAATTATTATGGATAAAAAATATTTTGAATGATTTTGGATTGGTGTATGATTGTGTGCCTATGTATTATGATAACACTAGTGCCATCAATTTGACAAAAAATTCCATTCAATATTCTAGGACAAAGCACATAGACATAAAGCATGATTTCATTCGCGATCTTGTCCATAAGGGTGAAATTTGTGTTCAATATATCTGTTCAAAAGATCAAATTACTGATATTCTCACAAAAGCCTTATCACTGGATCAATTTGTGTCTTTGAGAACAAAATTGGGCATTTCAGAAAAAATACTATAAAAATTCTTTGGTCATTCTAACGTCCGATATGTTAGAACGGACGTCTGATAGTGTTCTTGATCATTTACCCAAAACGTTTTGGTTCGGACGGACGTGTCAGACGCTCTACTTCGTTCGGCCGCCCGACACTTAAAAATTGTGTCTTATAAGGAAGCCCTCTATGTCATTCAGCTCATTCTTACCCTTTTGTCTCGGACGCAACTCTTCATATTCCCTCAATTTCAAAATTCAAATTCATCTGTTCTCGGTACAAGTACCAAGAAATCACTCTGACCGACACCTTCACATACTTATTGCGAGTTTATTGCGCATCATAACTTCCCATAACCGCCAACTGCATTATAAATCCCAATTCTTACCCGAAACCCTAACTACGAAAATTTCTCCCTCTGTGGACGGTTCGTGTATTCACTATAGTTCACACTGCATTCCTCATCGTTTGATACTTATTTGTATCACATTACACAACAAAACCACGCTGCATTGCAATCATGGTGAGGATTAGAGGAGGATCCGTGAGTGCCGGACGCACTTTCAAGCTTTGTGATGAGGAGGATGAAGATGTTCAAGTTGTCGAACCTTCCATCAAATCACCCAAGAAGAAAATTGGAAATCATGGTAGAAAAATGAAGCAATCTGCAACGAAAAAGCAGAATGTGGAAACCAGGGAGCCATTTGTTGAACCATCCGATGAGCAGATGGAAGAGCATCAATCTAAAGGGCATCCAGTAAGTAGCAATGAAGAGGATCTGGAGCAGCTTACCAATGCAGATGTAACCACCACGAAATCACCCAAGAAAGGAAAAAGGATGTCAAAAGGAAGAGCATTGCTCAACCCAAGAGAAGGCAAACTTCTGGGGAACAACAGGATGCAGAGAAAAATGCTGAGAAACAGCAGACTGAGGAACTATACCAGGAAGTCACCAAGGACAAGGTCTGGTGTCCAGGGTACTGCACCAACTACTCAGCGCAGTGGAAAAAGAAAGCATCCAGCAAATGAACAACTAGAGACCCAAACTGCAGTTGAACCTACTCCCCTGCCCCCAAGTTCATCGATGATGAAATCAGGGAGAGGTTTGAATGGATCTCGCAAAAAGGCTTCATCACTCAAAGGACCATCATTCCCTACGAATTCCGTAAGCTTGACCTTGAACCTGTTCTCAACCTTTTTGAATTCCAAAAATGGATCCATCTTTTGACCATTCCAAACACCTACTATCCTGACATGCTTCATCAATTTTTTGCAAACTTTAAAAAGGGTAACTCCCATACTAATCTCATTTCACGTGTCAATTCTGTTAACATAGAGCTGAATCCTGAAATTGTCAACTCTGTTTTGGAAACCAAAATTGAGGATGGTTTCAAAGGCAAAATTGTAAATTTCTTTTCATACGAAGAATTTTCCTCTGCATACCATCACTTTCATGTTGCAAAATTGATGACCTATTTTCAATCTCACTTTAATACTCCTGTTGAGGCAAGATTGGAAGATCTTAGTTCTCAAAACCTGATCATTTTTTTCATAATTTCAAATCTGTTGGTGCCCCACTGATGGTCATAGAACTGATGCAAACAAAATGAAACTTTATCTGTTCTACTGTTTTCTTGAAAAAATTCGAATTGATTTTGATTTTGTCATGTGCAAATTTCTGCTCAAAAACAGCACTGACAGCCGTAGGAAACTGTCCTATGAAAAATTTTTGACTCCTATTTTTACCCATTTTAAAATTCCCTTTACTGGCAAATCTCCAAAAGAGAGTGCATCAACTGTGTTCTCAAAGGCTTACTTTGAAAGGAAAAATCTGAAATTTTTCGAGGGTCATTGGTGCTACAAAGAAACTGTCTCTGAGTCTAGGAGAAAAAATCTTCATGAAACTCTTGTAACCCCTAGGACTCCTCAAGACCAGTCTATGTATGTGACACCCTTCACTATTTATCCTCGAAGGTCAGCCTCTATGCATACTTCATCCAACCTTAAGGTCATCTCTCTGCTTGATGACCTCAAACAACATATCCTGCTTCTTGAAGATGGCTTGATGATGACCATGACTTCTGAACAACAAGCCACCTTCATTGCCAAAAGGAATCTACTTGTACCTCCCATTTCTCCAGAAAATGAAAATGCATACCGAAAGGAGTCTAGAACTGAGCCAACTACTGAGACTACCCCAGAGTACCGTGCCTCTAGTTCTCAACCATAGGACAAGGGAAAAGCTCCTGCAATTGAAGAAGAGACTGAAGAGGATGATGAGAATGAGGATGAGGATACTGAGGAAGAAGACCTTGCTCAGTTTCGCCTAGTTAGAAGAGGGTCTGGATCCTTCAAGATCACCATATAGGCACTACTAGGCTACTGCACCATGATTAGGATAGTAGTTCATAGTAGGTTTTTGCATCTCTTGTACTAAAAGACATTTGGTGTCCTCTGTCTTGAGTATTTTACTCCTCTACTGGTCTGTAAAATTATTTAGTTATCTTTTATGTCGAATGTTGCTTATTTCAGTTTATCTGTCAATATTAGTTTCTGGTTGATGATGTTTTGGTTTTGGTTCTGGATGGATGATGTTGCTGTTCTATTGTGTTTTGTTTTACTGTTTTGCTAAATTCGATTTGGATGGGTGTTGCTGTGTTTTATCCTGCTGATAATACCTAGTAATAATATTGGTGAGCCAATAATGAAAAATGATGACCACAGTCCTGGAAATGTGGATAATTGTATTGGTTCATTTAATGATGACAAAAAGGGAGAGAAATGGATATGTAATCTCTATGTGAGGGGGAGTTATTTGATATGTAATCTATATGTGAGGGGAGGTCTCTTTAAGGGGGAGTGAACATTATTCTGAAGGGAAGTTGTGAATACTCCTTGGATGTATTAAGGTAGGGGGAGCTGTACCTAAAACTTTTTACTCCATCCATTGTTTTGTCATCATAAAAAATGGGGAGATTGTTTATCTCAGTTCGTAACTTTTGATGATTACAAAACAAATGGATGTTACTAATATTCTCTGATTAGACCTTTTCAGAATTGGAGCAAAACAGGTTCAAAGGCTAACATATGCTGAAATAGCTGTCGGACGCACAAAAATACTGCATCGGCCATCCGACAACCATTGAGTAACTTCAGACGTATGAAGAATCCACTCTCGGACGTCTGAAGATGATGAGCCAAGTCCTCTGAACTCACTGACCTCGATCGGACGTACAACACCTAAGTACCGGACGTTCGACAAACGTTGCGACATTTCGGACGCAAAACATTGGAGGCACCGGCCGTCCGAAAGAATTGAAGAAAAATTTCCAGTTTTGCATCATACCTTCAGTCGCATATTCTGGAGGTACCGAACGTCCTAAATATTTCAAGAAAACTTCTTGAACTTACTGCCTGCATTCGGATGCAGAAAACTAGTCTACCGGACTTCCGACACCACCAACGGCTAGTTGACTCTTTAACTGCCTTCTATCCGTTGACAGTATTAATTGAAGAATTTTTGGTCTCTTATAAATAGAACAAAGTCAACCACGTCAAACAGACTTTTGCACATTGAGACTACATCAAATCTTGAGTGATTCAAATGTGAGAATACTCTTTGAAGAAAATTTGTACTCTTAGTTGTGTAATTTTCAATAAGCTTTTCAAGTGTGTTTCAATTTCTTCAATAGTGTAGTTTTGTGAGGGTTATCCGAGTGATAGTAAAACTTTCTTGTTTGATCAAGTGCGGCTTGGGGCAAGGAGGAAGTGATCCTTCCTTTGTACACAAGAGATTGGTTGTAATTTGATCAACTTGAAAAAGCTTGCTATATAAAATGATTTTCAGCCTCAAGTGGAGTTTGAAACTTGGTTTGCTATTCTATCCTTTTATTTACTGTCATGCAATATAAATTATATATCTCTTCTACTCACAAGCACTTGTGCTTTCTCATCAATTACTCCATTGTGTGGTGTTTTAGAAAAAGAGGGCAAGTACTCAAAAAGTGACTCATATTTTGGCTAGTTTTTGACTACCTAATTCACCCCCTCTTAGGTTGTTTTCGATCCTTACATTTTAGTTTCCATTCCTATATCTACTTGCAGGCATGTGATCTATTTTGGGAATTTGCTGTTTAAAGTCAAATATTTGAATGATTGATGTATCCCAAAAAATATACATATGGTGTATAATGATGGGTTATGTTGCATTTTTCCAAAGTTATCCACTTTATAAGCTTTTTCCTTTTATCTTAAGTGCCAAGAGTTAGGACTAATTGCTCATGTTTCAGGTGCTGTTTGTTTCACCAAAGAGACTTTTAAATGTCGAATTCATATCCATATTTTCTGGCACTTCTTTAATGTCACTCGTGGTGATTGATGAAGCCCATTGTAAATTGGAATGGTAAGTTCTTGTAGGTTCAGTAACTTGTTGAATTTTACTAGTTCCCTCTTACATGCATTTCAGAAAGATGGATACAGTTTCTATGCTTGCAATTACTCATATATGCTGAACAAATTGACAGGTCACATAATTTCGGCCCTTCCTACATGAGGCTAATGGGATCAATGCTGCTGCTAAGCTTCATGCTGATTGCTTTCTTGGATGACTCCAACTGCAACATCCAAAACATTGTTTGTTGTGATGCGTCCTTTATAAATTCCTGCAACTAATCTTTGTCACTGATTGGACATAGGTAAGTATGGACTCTTATTCTCTTTTAGTTTGACTTGACTCCTTTTGTCTTCTATTTGCCTTGAGCGATTATCCAAGAAATAAAAAATTAAATTGTTGAGGAGGTGCGAGAGGAAGTATTACAGCAAGTTAGAGGAATGGCACTGCATGAATCAAGAGAGGAGATAAGAGCAGAGACAAGAGTATAGTTCAGTGCACAGATTGGGTATATGCAAAAGACCATTAGTTTCTTGATGACAATTTTGATGTCAATGCCTTTCCTATGCTTCTAGATTGGATTTTTGGTGCTTTTCCTAGTCGATAGGTAACAAAATTTTAGAAAGTTGTTATGTTTGTATTTCATTTCATTCATGTGTCTAACATAAACCATTATTTTTAAGGGTCTACTAACCAAGGAGGATTAAGCTTGTGATAGATTTGGTAAGTATTTTGACTCTTCTTTTTCCTTACTCATGACTTTGTTCCTAAAACCTGCACAGGGTATTGAGTGAAAGAATGAGTAGTTGATGAGGTGCATGGTACTTGGATGGAGGTAGTTGACGAGCAAAAAGATTTTGTTGGTTGTTAATTGCATGGATTTTATATGTTCATCTAAGTATCACTATGGTTGTTAGTGTTTGTATGAAGGTTGGATCTAAACACTTTTTACTTTACTATTTTTGTATGCCTTGGTTGCCTTGTCTATTGCAAAATGAATATGAAAACGATACTCAAGTTGACAATAATACAAATACCACTTAAATGGGTTTCTGATAAGAAGGCCATAGGCCTGAAACATTTTTTAGGTTTACAGTTCACTCAAATTTGCTTGACCATTAAAAGGCTGGTGCACATTGGACTGTCTTCTGACCTGAAGAGGGCTGATAAGAGGGACATTTGGAATTATTATGCTCCTATGTGATAGGATATATCTATGCTCTTTTAAGTGTAAGTTCACATCTTCGGGTGTTTGCAGTCGAATGAACCAATAATTGAGGTTCTGTATGGATTCTTGTTTTGGTGAGGTGCTTTTTTTAAGTATAAGTTCACATGTTTAGCTGCTGGAGGTTTATTGGTTACTCAACTTGCTATCAGAGGGGCATTTTTGATGAGTTAATTTGATGCTAAACAGAGGCTCAAGTTGTGAAAAAGGTTGCTGAATTGAAGAAAAATCCAACTGAAAAGTAATTTTTATAGTACTTGTGAGGTCCCACAAATTAGGTTCTTATCTTTTATTTTGTTTTTCCTTGCTTGCCTTGAATTTGTGGTTGCTTTGATGATTGAGGTGTGTTTTTAACCCTATTACCTTAATTAACTTGGTGCATGTTAAATTTTATAGTGCATTATACTAGTGTGACTGACTAATGAGGTGTGAGTAATAAATTTGAAGGATTAGAAGGAGTTTCGTGCAAAAGAGAGTATGTGATAAGAGGTGTTAAGAGATGATTGGAGAAGTAATAGATATTTGAGTGCTTAAGAGAGACAAAAAGATAGATATCTCTTCTTTTCTTGCCATTTGTCAAGGAGCCAACCAAAGTTGACCAAGAGCTTGACCAAGCCTTCTTCTTATGTTCACTATGCTTCCATTCAAGACCACAATTTCCTTCCTTCTTGCCTTGACCGATTTTTGGAGGAAAAACACAAGAGAAAATAGAGAGAGAGGGCCGAACCTTGAGGAAAAAAAAAGAAAGGAAAAGTTCATCCAATCTAGCTTCCATTTTGCTTAGATTTTGTGGGAAAAGAAAGGGGAAAACTTGGCTTATCCATCAAACTTGGCTTGAGCTTGGAGGGGCAGAAGAGTTGATGGATTGTGGGTTGAGTTTCATCTTGGTTTGGAAAGCAAAAGAGGTGAAAATACTAGATCATCCTTCTTTCTTTGTCTTATGTTTAAGATAAGTGAATCTTGTGGTGAATCTTGAAAGTTTTCCAATTTGATGATTCTTGAACTTGATGTTTGAGTTCTTAGGGTTTGGATATTATATGCAAGTATGGTGGTTTTCTTGTTGAGATTTTGGCTATAGATATTTCCTGTTATGTAGGTGATAACACCTTATGAATTTGCTTGATAGGTTTGGTTGAACTTGGGAAATTAGTTGGAGGAATGTTTGGAAAAATTTCTTTTGTTTGCTGGTCAAAAACAAGGGAGGAAGTTTTGAACTTTTTTTTTTTTGCATTTTTACGGTAATTCTTGGTTAGTTCTTACTTTATACATGTTATCCTTCAATTATATGTTGAATTTGAATCAAAGGAGTGAGATTTTGTTAGTGAAAGTTTCATTTTCTTAAGTTATTAGCAATCTGGAAAAATTTTTGCAGGAAGCTCTGTGCAGCTTTGGGATATTGGTTATAACTTCCTATAGGAAAGTCGGGATTAAGTTTCGTTTGTTGTGTTTGAAACTAGACTCATAGAGCTTCTAAAGGTAAAATTTAGGATTTGGTTCAATTTCTATAAATACCAGCAAATATGCAATGTTTCTTGAAAATCATAACTGTTCTGTTTCTACACTTGTGATAGTAGTGAGTTTTAAATTGAAATTTGACTAATCTATGAATTGAATTTCATGAAAATGTCTCTAAAGCCTGTTAGTGTTTTGAGTTTATTTTCTAATGGTGTAAGTTTTGTGATTTTTTGACATATGGAACTCAAGTTATATCTTTTCAAAAAATGTCACCAAAGTTGGGAATTTTATAAAATGGATTGAATGGGACTTGGGAAAACTTTAGAAAACTTTTCTGGGTTTTAAACCTATTTTTCTTTGGTTAAATCTTGTATATTTTGATTTGAAATACTTAGTGATGTGTTAAACCTTAGCATGCATGAAATATTTCACTTGATTTGAACTTGATAAGAACTTGATTTAAACAAGAAACCATGACCCTTTTGGTCTTCTGATAGTAGGGTTAAACCTGTAGTTTCTGTGGTTGCTAAGTGAAGTTTCGAATCTCATATTTTCTCATTATCTTGGTTTTAAGTGGCTAGACTCTTAATGGATTACATGATCACAGGACTTGAGAATGCTCTATAGGAAGAATCAGGGTGACCAATTGGTGAGGTCAAGTGGTGAATGTTCCAACTGCATGTTCCATGTTACTTGATTAAATGTGACTTGTTGCTAGAAATTGCTAGGCACTTGACTTGTTATTGCATAGGTGAGTATGTACCTTATCGCACTCGACCTAACTTGACTAAACTCTTGATATCTTGTTTATGGACGTACAAGTAGCTTGATATACATGTGACTTGAGACTTGACTTGAAACACTTGACCTTGAAATAGTTGAAATGCTAGAAATACTTGACATACTGAATTTACTTGACTTGATCTTGGCTAGGTGAATGTGTACTTATTTACACTCGACCTCTATAAAGTTGAATTATATGACCCTGCATGCGGACTTGCATATGCATGTGCATGAATGTAGGTTGGCTGTATATCTCCTTGCAGTGGCTGAACTGGGATCTTCGCTGGCACCCTTATTCGAGACGTCAGATAAGTTAGACAATCTTGAGTTATTCATGCGTATGCGTGAATGTAAGCCGGTAACGGCTAAACTGGGCCTTTTGTTGGAACTCTTATTTGAAACCAGTCTTAGCATGGTCGGGTAAGTTATACAACTTTGGGTAAAGGAAGCATTTCTATACCTGTTTACTTGTGACTTGAACTCGTGACATGCTTGAATACCGGAGCGTTAGGTGACAGCTAATGCCTTCAATCATTATATGCGTGAGCGTTGGTTGACAGCCAACGACTCCACTCATGAACACTTGAATACTTGGGGTTTCAAGTCCAGATCATGAATACTTGAACACTTCAGGCTCTAAGCCCAATCCATGGCTAGTTGGTCAAATTGATCTGACAAAGGGCTTGGTCAAGGAGATTGACGAACCATGGGTACTTGATTGACATGCGAGCCCGATACAGGGGACGATCGTAGAAACGGGACTGGAGACAAATAGTGGTCTACGGACATTATAATTGGTTGACAATGTTAGGACCCGAAATTTTTTTATTTTATTTTATTTTTCTGGTTTGATTAATTATTTACTCACCTGCTTTCTTCGAATAATTTATTTCAACTACTTTAAACTTGTTTACATGGAATAATGTCTCAATTATATTTTTAACACGTCTCGTTAGTAAAATTAATTTTTAGAAAGCTCGTTTAGTGAGGATAGTGGATGCGCGTTTGGAGACAATAATTGAATCGAGGATACAATAAGCTTGGAAAATTGGAGACTTATACATTAATCCTGAAATAGGTATGTTTTTTTATGTTTAAGTGCTCAAGTGTTAGTTAGTTATACTATCGTAATAAGAATTTATTAGAAATTTCACTCCATCGCGCATAAATCGGAAGTACGCGTTTTCACTCACGCGATTAATTGAGGGACTTAAAACCTTTATTTTGGGGCTATTAAGAATGAATAATAATAGTACGAATGGAAGTGCATTAGAGGTTTAGTGCACTAGTGAAACAAACTCAAGAGGAATCGAGCACGAAACACGCTCGTGTACGCACGGAGGGAGAGTTGACTTTTGAACACTTTTGAACCACACATTTAAGCTTCTCAAGGAAGCTTCATTTGCAACAAAACACTCTCATTTCTCTCTCTCTAACAGCCGACCATCTTCAAGGAGAAAACAACCAAAATCTTCATCAATTCTTGCTTCATTTCTTCATCAAATCACTCCAAAATTTACACACAAATTGCAAACCACTTGTAGATCAATTTAAGCTAGGCAAGGAGCTTGTTTCTCACGGTTTTCTGGGGCTTAAGGTGACTGAAAATTTCTGCTCTAGCCATCTAAGGAGGTAAATGATTATCAACCTCTTGAATCTTGGTTTATATAGGTTGTATTGCACTTGTGAGCTCATAGATTCATATGGGTAGCTTTATATTGTTGGAAATCTTGTGAGTGGGTTCTATGAAATCCCGCAATGGCTTGATGAACTGATTTGATGAGATTTGATGTTATTTATGTTGGATTAGTGCTTAATCTAGTGAAAATAAGTTGTGTTGTGAAAGAAAACTCAAAGGAAGTGAGATGAGCAAAAGTGACGATTCTGCCCCTGTTTTGCCGTGACCCTTAGTGCACTTTTTGTGGTTCAATTGACTTGATTCTGATGTAAATATGTTGTGTGGTTTGTGTGGAAAGTTTCCACCAAAAATCATCTAATTTGGTTGGCCAAAAGTTGAGATTTCGAAAATGTAGCAAAACTGGAAACGTAACCAGAGCCTCTCTGACAGTGATTTTGTTTTGGCCATAACTCTTTGCTCCGACGTCAAAATTGAGTGCTATTTGTGGCATTAGAAACTAGACACTTCCATTTTTCTAACGGTATAAAAAACATTCCCTGATTCCACCGGAGTGAGCCGTACCAACCTTGTAAATTTGCCTATTCTGTTTCTCGTCTGTACTGGAAGCTGTTTTGAGCTGCGACTTGATGCTCAAATATGAGCTAGTTGTGGATGTAATTTTAAAATGATTCCTTCTGACAAATTGTAGCCTTATGAATATAGTTTTTAGCGTCACTGACCATGCTCAATTCCAAGTTGAATTGAGTGAGTTGTGGCCAGATTTCAGAGCTATCTTTGTGAAAGAAAACCCTAATTCTGGACAGATTTATAGCTAATATTGATTTGAGACTTGTTATTCGAAATCCTCGGTGTTAATCACCTACCAAACGTATTTTGGATGTTTTATATACTTTTTCTTCATAAATAAATCATGTTTGAGGAATTTTCATTGGCCAAATGTTTGAGAAAAGAAAAATGAAAGTGAAAGGCAGATTTACCTTAGCAAATTGTGGAATTTTAATGGTTTTGTTAACCGACTTCCCGAATGAATTTTTACGTGAAATTTGACAGAGGAATATCCCTTATATGGTAGTATAATTATACCAAATTTGGTGCCATTTCAGGTCCATTTTGATGCTCAACCAAAGTCCCAAAGTTCGTGATTTAAACCTGGAAAACCCTTGTTTGAGGAGGAAATTTCAGTAACTTTGAGCCACTATATCTTGGTGCTCAAAACCCCGATTCTTGTTCTGCTTGTTGTGTTGTAAACTTTGATTGTAACTCTAATTGAGTTTCAAATTAGAGAGGCTATTTCATATTGTGTGAATTTTCCCAAATTTCCAAACTTTGCCGAAAATCAACCCAAAACTGTCTTACTGGCCCAAAACGGCCACTTTGAGCCACATTTTGAATGTCATCCATTTGGAATCATGGAAAGGTGTCTTCTAGGAACTTTTAGTACTTTAGAAGTAGTTTCCAACGGTATCAAGTTTTCCAATTTTGGACATGTAGAGAGTCAGTTACGATTTTTCAAAGTATGTGTGACAAATCTGAAATCTCCTAACTTAAAGGAAATGGAGTTTTTCAAACTCTCCCTTTTTCCTTCGATATCACTCGATCGTTTTACACTTGATTTCAAAGATGAAAATCAGATTTCTCTTGTGTTTTAAAACCCCACTTTTGATCCTCGATTTACAAGAAAATTTAAGCTCATCTTCGCGATATTTTCTAGATTGTACAAGTGTACAATCCCTCTCTTGTTAAGAAAGGATTTTTAAGTGATAGTGTGTAATAGTTAATTGTTATTTGCTCAGGCACTCAAGGGGACCTTCAAGAGGAACTCGAAGTGGATGCCTAAACACTTGTTTGAGCACTTACTCACTTGTTTTGAATAGGTGAGTGTTCCATATAGGAGTACGTGATTTGAATAATTTTATGACATGTTTACTCCATGGTCATTATGTGTTTAACTGTTAAGTGTTACCGATAATTGTTTCTATGAACTTTTCCACTATTTTAAGGCAAGTGTGTACTTTATCTCACTCGACCTACAAAAATGATAAATTTTTACCGTTAACCGAGATTATTTACCGTTTACCATTTACCGTTCACTGTTTACCAATTTACTTGATTACCTGTTTACTTGATTATTTGACTATTTGAGTATGTGATTACCGTAAATTACGTGTTCATATGAAATTGCCCACCATTTAAGGCGAGTGTGTACTTCATCTCACTCGACCTACTAAAATGATAAATTTTTACCGTTCACTGATTTATTTGATTACTTGTGCATGTTGTAAACTCTAAATTGAATTGGGCCCTGCCCTTGGTTACTAACTTACTCGAGCTAGGACTGGGTTCGGTCGGATTGGTTGGAACCCTGGGACACCATTTCGGTATACTCGAGTATTACCACTGGAGGGATAAGGTGATGACCAGACAAACCGAGGGGATCACTGGAGTTATGAGGTGAAGTTGACCGAAATGGTTCCACTGGAACACTGTATCCTTCAATGTGTGTTTATTTTTCTATACTGATAACTGTATCATGCTAATGTGCCAAGATGCAACCTTGAACCATGCTTGTGTTATACTCAAATTATTCGTACAATGATAACTATATGGTGTTAATGTGCAAATATGCAACCTTGAACCATACATATGGTATGCTCAAATTACTTGATTTATTAGAACTGCTAGAGTGTCGTTGGAACCTCACTGGGCTGTGTAGCTCATTCCACGTTTTTGTATTCCTTAACAGGGTTCGAGACCAAGAGTGCTCGTGAATAGTACTAGATTATTATTTTTTTTGAAAACCTTAAGTTGTATTATAACGGATGGTTGTAATACATATTCTTTTGGATTGTATTAAGCTTGAAAGCTAACTAATTGTAAGCATACAATATTTTGGAGTACTTTAATTATATGTTGAAATTATTTGAAGTATTTCGAGCTTTTGAACTGTGGATTGTAGTGAGTCCTGGCGAGAGCTGGGCAGGCGTCCCGCGAATACCCTTTGGTTCGTCTTAGGGAGAAGTGGGGGCATCATAGACAATGTGTCAACCGATCCTGGACATGCTGTTGTGGAACCTGCTCTTGAGAGCAGATTATATCCTTTGACATGAATGTTTTCTTCACTGTACATTATTGCATGATCTATCTGAATATGAACTATTTCTTGATATCCTGTGTATTGTATCATGCCTACTAGTTTACTTGCATGATTCTTGGAACCTCACTAGGCGAAAGTTCACTCCTTTAATTTGTTTTCCTTACAGAGGTGAGAGCGTGAGAGTGGGAGTTGGAGAAGGTATAGTCTTTGTCTAAGTTTTGTTAGTTGCTCGCGCGAGCACTTCTTAGCTCCCTAGCAGGCTTGCTTGGTTTTATTTTGTAAGTTTGACTCATTGGCTGTATTTAGAAATTGTATGGGCATTTGATATCCATGATTGTATATATCTAATGTTATAATTGTTATAGCTCTTATTGTTCAGATTATTGTTTTGTAAATTTCGTCGTGCGCGAGTGAGTCCTAAAGAGAGTTGGGCAGGTGGTCTGTCGAACCCTTGGGTACGCCTTAGGAGGAGGTGGGGTCGTTATAGTACTCCTTTTGTTTTTACTTGTTGCTACCTATCATGTACCAATTGTTGCTTTGATTCATTGTTTTTTGTTTTTTTATTTTACAATGGTAATGATGATGTACAGAAGGAAGCCAAAGCTATTGAACCAAAGGTTAAGAAGGGAAAGAAAGCCAAGAATCCAAATGCACCAGAAGGCCTTCCAACTGCTTCCTTAGAATAAATTTACAAATGCTAATGGGAAATTGTTTGAAACCAAAGTTGCTACCAAATATCCCATCACCATTAAACTCCTGCCTGAATGTCAAATCCATACTAGACTTCTTGGATCAAATGCCCTTGGAAAAGATTTAGTCATTGGATTTGAATTGTATCGATTAAAGAAATTCCTTCTGACCTCTGAAGGAACAAAGTCCCGAAAGTTCTTTAAAAGGTTCTTTATAAGATTTAGTCAATGATAATTTGAAGCCCCAGTTGTGACTTAATCTAGTTTTCTAATAATGTTTTCTTATGACTTGAGGCATTTTATGTGAAGTTGATAAGGTAACATTAGTCAAATATTACAAGAGCCAATTGGTATGTTATCTAATGGATGGTTTTATTCATTAATACTCTAATAAATAACCATTTACTTTGCTGCAAACAAATTTTTGTCTTCTTCTTATTTGTTCATCACGTAAGGCTTATGGATGGATTTTTCTTTCTAGTTTTGGGCTTAAAAAAAATTAGGTTGAAAAGAGAAAAACAAAAAAAAAATAAGAAGATGTTTTTGTGACTTGCAATCTCGTTAGTCACAAGACTTTTGGGTGTCATTTTTAATTGTTAATTAGCGGGTCCCAATGAAACTTGTGACCAACAAAACATGACACAAGAGATATTTTGTGACCATTATTTGCATGTTACAAATAAATTCTAGTTTTTTAGAATTTTTATTAAATTTCAAATACAAGTCATAAAATGTATTCTTACAGGTGACAATTCATAATGTGACCTTCATATACAAGTCACAAAAAGTTTGTGACTATTAAATCCGTGACTTTCATATACATGTCACAATGTGGTCACAAAAAGTTTATGTGATTGTCTAGATCCTTTTATGACTATCATTGATGGGTCACAAAAACAACTTTTTCTAGTAGTGTTTATTTAAAAATAAAAGGTGTTTTTCTTATTGAGATCCATATATGGTAGTGCAAAATTGATTGAAAGATTCAAAAGCGCCACTACTTTATTTCTCCCTATACGAGAATTATTTATTATAAATAAAGCACAACTCTCTCTCAAATATCGAAGAATTTATTAACTGTTAAAGGTATCCACCCAAATAAATATCATATCAAGGCACTAAATGAGATAATAATAAATATTATGTTTAGAGATCCAGTGAGACAAGGTTGATTGTATCACAATAACCATTCAATAGAAAAATGGTTATAATCATTTGGTTTATAATCATCAGCCCCACAGTGTCACGCCTCTTTTTTAATAAAATAAAAGTATAATAAGTGAGTGAAGTATGGTTTGAAAAAATGGTGATGTATGTGAAAATGAAAGGGAAAGGCCATGGGACTTTGAAATGCGACGTTTTGGCCAAAAATAGTAATCTAAAAAGGTTTTGATAAAATGTAGGAGTCGCCACTTGGTATTGAGTTAGGGTGTACCAAGTCACCCAAAAAATGTGGATTTAAACGTAAAACCTTTTTAGATTGACTCCAAAATCTGTAGACACCAAATTTTTAAATAATTTTTATTCTATTTTATTTTTGTTTTTAGCGATAATTCTTATCTATTTTTATTTGTTAATTTCATGTTTTTGGGTTTTAGACTTTTTTTAGCATTTGTATAGCATTTTAGATTATTATTATCTATTATTTTATTTTAGTTTTTATTTTTATTTTGTATTCGTTTTTACCCTTTTAGCTGTTTATCTTTATTTTTAAGATTTTTAGCATAAAATTTGTCAAAAGAGAAAATTATTCATAAAAAATATGTTTTATTTCTTTTTACTGTTTATTAATTGAAAAAAAAGAAAAAAAATCTTAGCCTTTTGTTTTATCTTTTGTTCCTGGTTTTTGTTCATTTTATTCAAGTTTTTTATTTAAATTGTTATTTTTTGTTATTGTTGTTTAATTAAATGATTCATGAAAAAAAAGAGAAAAAAGAAGGAAAAAACCATCAATCAAAATTAAATTTTTTAGGGCATTTCATTTATTTGAATCTTATTTTTATTTGACTTTTACTGCTTTATTTGTTAGAAAAAATGAATAATGAAAATGAAAAATGGAAAAAAAGAGATAGCTTCTGTGGTTTCTTGCATTTTGTCTATTTTCATTACTGTGTTTTCTGGCTCCGTTAGATGAGGTAAGTACAGGCCATCTAGTTCCATCTAAGTGCTCCAATTCAAAGCCATAATCAATGGCTAACAATAAGGGAAGGAGCTGAGGTTGTTTAGAGCCATTGAGATGAGGTTTAAGGGGTTTGGATGGGATATAAAAGCAAAGTTAAGGGTTCAGGATAGAAAGGGGGGGATGGCTGATAAAAGAAAGAGACCAGACGGCTAGGGTGGAAAAGGAGAGAGTTTTGTGGGTCAGAAAGGGAGAGAGCAGAGAGAGGTGAAGAAAGGGAAAAAGGGCGGCTAAGGTTGCAAAGAGGCGACGGGCTGAAAGAGTGAGTAAGAAAGAAAGGCTAGGAAGGAGGTTGGGCAGCTGAGAGTGAAGTCTGATGATGGCTGAAAGGTAGAAGGGGTTGGCGGCTGAAGAAGGAGTGAGGCTAAAAATCAGAGAGAAAAAAGAGCAACGGACGGAAGAGAGAAACCCACGGAGGAGCAAGGAGTTTCAGGTGGTAGCAAGAAAGAGGAAAGGCTGCTGGAAAGAAATCTGGAAGGGAAGGAAGGATCGAAGCTCCAGGTGACCGGGTCAGTGGCGTTGTTTTCCACTGGTACTTCCCCGAAGATCTGGTGAATCCGTTAGCCCTTATCCTTGGTCATTCTGCGCTTCATTGTGTGATTAAGGTAATACTTTCATTTTTTTTTCTCAGTCAAGTATCATGAGACTTAGATTAGAATATAGGAAATCTTTGCCGCTGTGTTTTGTTTCCGTGTGTGAGAACCCGTAATTTCCCTACTAATTTTCCTAGGGTTTTTCCCCTTTAATTGCATGTTTTCTGCATTTTCTGGCTTAGAAAAATTTTCTTGGTGGATTTTATGAGTAATTATAGTTTTTAGATGATTTTTCTAGCATTGGATAGTTTTTGAAAAATTAAGGATTTATAACGGACGTGGGACCCACTAGTGCGAAAAGTTCAGAAAAATTCGGCCAATAAGGTTAAGTTTTGGATACTGGTTGAAATTTATCGGGTATTAAGAGATAAGTAGAGGAGGTGAAGTGATTGATGTGAGAGGAAAAGAAAGGGATAGGAATGCATTGAATGAGTGACAAGTGTCACCTTGTGAGTGGTTGAAACCTAAGACAACTATTCACCTTTTTTACCTTTCTTACCCTTGGATTAAATATCTCAAAAATTGACTAAAAATTCACTCTTTCTTTCTCCATGTTGGCCGGCCACCTTAAGCTCAAGAAGAAAGAAAACCTCTCCAATTTTAAGCTTCCAACTAGATCAAATCATCCAAACCAATTGCTTACAATTGTTTCTACTCCATAAAATCCCTCCATTTGGTGCTAGTAAGTGATTTTGTGGAAGTGTTCAAGGAAGCTAAGGTGTTCTACAACTCCTTTTCTCTTGTTTACTAGGTAAGTGGTGTTTGAACTTCCTCCTACACCTAATGATGCTTAATTTGTGCCTAGTGGTGGCTAAAGTGCTGAAATTTGTGGTTTATTTCTTGGTTTGAGATGAATTGGTGAAGTTTTTATTTTATTGATGAATTTTCTGGTTTAATGTGATCATGATGTTGTGGCTATCTATGATGGTTGGTAATGAAGGGAAATGACTCTAGTAGGTGTATATGATTGGTAATTGCAACCAATTTTGGATTTGGAAGGATATGTGAAAAGTTAGGGTTTCATAACCCCCTTTCTGTCCGGTTTTGTATCATATGGTTACAGGCCGAATTAGCCTTTGCTTAAAACATGGAAGTTGTAGGTATTGATGTGTTTGAGGTGCCTGTAAAATTTCAGGTCATTTGGAGTAGTGTAGAGTGAGAAATGTCGTTTTTACTGTTGCTGTTCTGGGTTGATCAGAATGTGCGAACTGCGTCTGAAATGGGTTGTTTTGACTGGTATTGTTTTGGATTTTGTTGTTGGTGTCTTCTGATGAAATTTAACTTGATGGCCTAGCTATCATATTCCTTTGGAATTTCTGCATTTGGACCTGTATAGACTGAGTTGTACTGATTACAGCATAGTGTGATTTGTAAACCTGCAATTACGGTTCTGGTTTGGTTTTCTGCATATTTGACCTAGTTGTGCTAGGATTTGGACTGAGTGGCCTTCTACATTGTTGTAGCCCTGTCTTTTAGCTTCGATATGGTGGGTCTTACACCCTCATCCGATAAGCGTAACGCATTTTGTGGTATTACCGCATAAGGAGGCCAAAACTGTTTTTGTTGTTAGGGTGAATATAGTTACATTTCCTGATTTTCTGGTTTGCTATTATGCTTATATAGGCATATGAAACCCTATTGGGGTTGTGATTGGCATGCCTTTATGACTCGTTATCGAGTCTCATGGTATTTGTTTACGTGTTTTAGGGCGTGACGTTAGTGCACGACGTACTTTGGACGACGGTGCATGAAACCTCACCTACGTGAGTGGTGAGTATACTACTCACTTGGATGCTTATAATGTGGCTTTGCTATATGTGATTGTGATGCCTTGAAGGCTTGTTTGGCTATTGGAAATGATTAGGGTGAGGGTGTACTTGACCGCCCTCATTCCTTTTATTCCTGTGAATGACTGTTTACCGTTTCACTGTATTACTGTACTTGCTATATGAGTTATTGGATTCCATTCATGGGAAATTGTTTGGGTGTCGGTTGGACGAGTATCCAACGGCCCTACTGTACTACTGAGCTCGACCCCGTTGGTGGTCAATTGAATCGAGCCAGCGAGGGCTTGGTCGTGAAAATTGACTCGCCACGGGGACTGAAATGGGAATCTTGTGGTAATGAGACCCTTGGTTCCGGTGTACTCGAGTATCACCTAAAGCTACTGCTTGGAGTGCGGGCCCGGTTGGGGTATGTTGGGTGGAAGGAATGGAAGTGAAGTGAGGTCTACGGTTTGGTACTTTTAACATTGACGGAGGGTCAATGAGGTTGGATCAAGAATGTAAGCGTGGAAATGGGCTCTTGAGAGCCGTCCGTATCCTTTTACCGATTTGTTTTACTTCGTATTTGTATACTTGAAATGAACGGTTATGCTTAAGTGATCTTTGTTGATTATGTGATAGTTGCTCACTGAGCTTTAGCTCACTCCGTTCCATTTGTTTTCCTTACAGGAAAATGATCACTTTTGGGAAGATCATACTTGTTGGTTGCCAAATTGAGCCATGTATATGTCTATTTTGAATAGCTCTTTGCATGAAACCCTAATGTGTATTGGGTTCATCTTTTGATTGGCAAACCGAAACATGTGTATCCATGATGAATGGTTTTTGGCATGCCATTTGGTTTAAATGTTGAATGTCAATGTATGTATATGTTGGATTGATGTTTGGTTGAACTCCGGATTCTGACGTGTCCGGTACTGTTCATCCGCCGCTTCGATTTTCATTTGTTTTTATATTTTGGTTCTGTGTGGCTTTCGAGCGCGCTTTTACTTTCCCGAAACGTTTTAGATCGCGTGTTACTGCTCGTTAGTCCTGGCGAGAGCTGGGCAGGCAGTCCGCTAACCCCTTTGGTTCGCCTTAGGGGAAGGTGGGGCTGTCACAGGTGGTATCAGAGCCTAGGTTTGAATTAGCTGGGTGTTATAGGAATGCTTGATTTGAGGATTTGTTGTTTATGGCCTTTAAGCTTATATTTATGGTTAATTGTTCTTGTGGTGTAGGATGGCCGGACAGGGTGACCTAGTGCTAGTCCTTCGGGCGTGAGACCTCGCAGAGCACTCCCCGTGATCCCATATCAGATACGGCCGGGAGGGGCCGTTATTCGTTGGAGCCCGTCTAACCGTCTCCGACGGTGTGCGTGTAAACCGAAGTATTCCTATCCGAACGCTCTTGTGTTTGCTCTGGACAAGGAGCGTAAGGTGTTGGCTAGAGAGAATGCTCGACTTGAGGTCGAGGCGATCCAGGATAGGGCGACCAACGAGAAGCAAGCTGCACGTATTAAAGAGCTAGAATACGACGTGCTTGAGGTCGAGGATAGAGTTGACGACCTCTGCGCTCAACTGAGGGAGGCACGAGAGCGCGAGATTAAGCGAGCTCGTAAGGTCAGGGGTCGCGCTGAGTCGATCCTTAATCTTTGTGACGATGGCCTTGAGGAGTATAGCGATGAGGCTTCGTGTGCGGGGGCCGAGGCTGAGGAGGAGTCTACCCCGTCGCCTGGGTCCCAGACCCCGGCAACTGACTAGGCCTTGACTTCTAGGCTTCTTTTGGGATAGTTTGGTGGTTTTTGTATGTACATAGGGATAGGAATAGAGCCTTAGCTAATCGTTTTGGTTGTTGGATTAGCTACGTGTAAATTTCTTTTGATAAGGCCATTCCTCGGGGGATCGTCTATGTTTTTCTGACTTGCCTGTACTTGACTCGACTGATTGTATATATGTTTGTGGTTTGATCTTGCTTGGCTTGTATATAGATGTTTGTGATCATGTTTGCAATGTATCAATATGTGTTAATGTGAAAGTTTCGCGTGTTACTTACATGCATTGTTACTACTTTGATTTAGTACTCTTGCCTAGACCAAGTAAAACTTATGGAAGGTACTCGGAGTGGTCGGGGACGTGGGCGCGGAACGAGACAACCCACACCGGTTAGGGGTACGGGGGAAACCTCGACTGGACCCGATCCTGAACCCCAAGCCGACCCTAATGTGCAGATAGCTGCTGCTATGCAGCAAATGACAAACCTGCTAGCACAAGTAGTGCAGCAACAAGCCCAGAACCCAAACCCTAACCCTGGAAACCCCGGAAACCCTGGCCACCATGTCGAGAGCGAGGATAGAGCTCTCGAACGCTTCCAAAAGTTCGCTCCGCCAAAGTTTGTTAGGGGACCCGACCCGGACGTTGCTGAAAGATGGCTTGAAAAGATGGTTGATATATTTGCAGCCCTACACTACCCTGACGAACGGCAGGTGACGTTTGCCGTGTTCCAGCTTGAGGGGGCGGCCCGTTCCTGGTGGAACGTGATCCGACAGAAATGGGAACGGGAGCAGACGCCCAGGACTTGGGTGAACTTTATTCGAGAGTTTAATGCGAAGTTCTTTCCTCCTCTAGTCCAGGAAAGGAAGGAGGACGAGTTCATTAGACTCCGTCAAGGGACTCAAACTGTGGCGGAATATGAGAGTCAATTCACCCGCCTGTCCAAGTTTGCGCCTGAGTTAATCATGACTGAACAACGACGGATTCGGCGCTTTATTCAGGGTTTGAATGTTGAGATTCAGAAAGACCTCGCGGTGGCTCAAATCACTGCGTTTAGCGAGGTTGTAGAAAAGGCCCAACAAGTTGAAAGTGCACGGTTGCAGGTCCGGAACTTCCAGGCGAAGAAGCGTGGCTTTCCTGGGAGTAGTTCTGGACAGGGTGATAAGAGCACTCCTGCTAAATTTGGACGAGGAACGGGAGGTGGTCGACAATCTGGTTCAGGTAGAGGGACTCCATTCAGGGGTGGCCAAGCTGGGCGAGGACCAAGGGGAAATGCTCAGAGTGGCTCAGCTTCAGCACCTCGCGGTCCCTGCGGGCATTGAGGGAAGCCAAACCACACCGAAGACAACTGCTGGAGGAAACAGGGTAAATGTCTGCGATGTGGAAGCGCGGACCACCAATTGGCTACTTGTCCGGTCCTGAAACAAGATGAAAAGGGAAGCCAACCTCCGCCGAGGACCAATACTGGACCAGCGAAGGGAGATGGGTCCAAACCTAAAGTGCCAGCTAGGGTGTACTCCTTAGAGCCCCATCAGGTCCCAGAGTCGTCAGAGGTCGTAGAAGGTACGATCCCTATTTTCCACCGCTTTGCCAAAGTTTTAATTGATCCTGGTGCCACTCATTCGTTTGTTAACCCTGATTTCATGTGTGGCATCGATATAAA